>NC_141913.1:60865833-61019166 GCF_057802395.1 Ceratotherium simum simum
AATCATTTTACACTCCTATGGATTGTTGTCATCACATTTGACATGTATTGTGAGCATTATCACAGTTTTAGCATTTAATAGAAGAGAAAGAGTAACTTTTAAAATTCACATTGTTGAGGTGCTAGTAAAGATGAACAATCTTATATGCTGATTCATCAATTAATGTCTTTTTCTGTGAACTGTCTGTTCCACTCTTGCCTATTGGAGTCTTCGTGTACTTTTCGTTGACCAAAAAGGGTCTTCCACATATTAAGATGAATAGCTTGTTGGCCAGTACTTTTATCAGATAATCTTTTTAGCTTTACATTTTCGTACTTTAAAATATTTTTTATGTGGCTAAAACTTTTTTGTAATTCTTTCAGTTATGTGGTGTGCTGTATCCAGTGAGTAAATAAATATGTGCTCAACAATAAAATCAAGCAGTAACAATTAAATATCAAGGTCCTGACAGTGTTAACACAGTATTCCCAAAGGATTCTTGCTTCAAAGTATGCTCTGAGGAAATCTGACTTTCATGAACACACACAACAGAATTAGGCAGAACTAAGAGTCATTGGGTCCACTTACTGGAGTGAATCTTCAGAGCCAAACCACTAGGACTCAGGAGCCAGAATAATGGTAATAATTAACGCTGAGTGAGCACTCGTTAAGTGCCAGGCACTAATCCAGAAGATTTACATGCAATGTCTCATGAGTACAGAAGAAATTGGAACTACGATTCTGAACCCCCAAGTGCAGAGCTGCACAACTTACATGCCAGGACAAGTGCTGGGAAAGGTCAGGATGTGGTCCAGTCATGGTGCGTGAGTTGGAAATAAAAATGTGAACTAGTGATCATTCTATTTGAGACCAAAATAATAATCTTTCAAACAATGAAATCAAAACAATTCATTATTTGTATTTTCCTATGACATTCCTTTCCAAAAAGAAAACCAACATTTTTAAAGACGTTGCCATTAAATGGCTGGAGATTGATGTAATTCTCAGCTACATCGTTCTCTGTCACTTACGTTTGTTTTCTTATGTGGAATTTGTTTTCTGACTCGCAAATTAAAAATGTCACCCCCTTTTGTGGAAACTGGCATCTCTGTAACAGAATTCTCTTCCCCAGGTGTGGGACACTTCTCGTTGTGCCTCTGCTTTTCTGTGGATGATTAATAAATTTGGGGTCACACTTAGTTCAGTCATGGTGAGACGCAAAATTAGGGAGAATCCTGGATGTGAACGAACATCTCTTTGAAAGTGAGTATGTATGGGGAGTCCAGAAGCTCCTCGCCACAGGAGCAGGCATGGAGGACCCCCCTGGAGCAGCCAGCTGTGGCCCACGCCCACTCACGCCCAGCAAGGCTGGGAGCATCTTGGACGGACTGTGACTTCCCTCTCCCAGCTGCTTCTGGGGCTCAACTGTGCTCTTCTGCTCCTTTCCCTGAAGTTCCTGCCTTCTTTCTGTTCCTTGGTTTCCCATATCTGACTATGATATTCCACCTCAGCTCCATTTGTCCACCTAGGACCGTGAAGTTCTGCTTTGCTAATCTATCATCCCCTCAAACCTTGTCTCTCCTGTTTCCCTAGGGCCTTGCTCAGTGAGGGTCTCCTGGCAAACTGGCTCCTGTTCACTGTTAATGCATGATAATGACTCCATGGGTTATTCTCAGGTCACACAGTTGCCTTTTAGCATGTGTCAGAACTTGACCTCAAGGCCAGCCTTTACATGGAAGGGACCAGCACAGACCTGATTTCCTCAACCTGAAAAGGAGGTCACACCCTCTTTGTGGACATTCCATTGCCAAGTGAGAGTTGATGGGGCAGAGGACATGTTATTGTTCTGGAGTAGCACCATTTTCAGTGGCTTCTGACACTACTGCTTATGGAGATTTGACTCTGAGTGGTCATGGACAGCTGCTGCTCACAGGGCTCTGTGGACAGAGGGAATTGTCTAGAAGGGGTGAAGTTACTGAGGAAGCTCACTTTTCATCACATAGCCCTCCAGAGTCCTGTGGATTTCAGTTCACGCTAATTTCTGGATTTCCCTGAATTGGTTCACGGTGGTGTTAGTATCACTCAAGTTTTTAAACTAGGAAGCAATATACAAATATCAATCTTAAAAAATATTGCTATTATAAACAATGACTTTTTTTTTTTAATAATTTTATTTATTTATTTTTTCCCCCAAAGCCCCAGTAGATAGTTGTACGTCATAGCTGCACATCCTTCTAGTTGCTGTCTGTGGGACGTGGCCTCAGCATGGCTTGAGAAGCGGTGCATCCGTGTGCGCCCGGGATATGAACCCGGGCCACCAGCAGCGGAGCGCGCGCACCTAACCACTAAGCCATGGCGCTGGCCCAACAATGACGTTGTTTTAATATATAATACATCAATTCTATGTTATATTAATTACATATAATTAATTATTGTAATATAATTATTATCATGATATGGTAGAAATAAAAATTATAAAATATAATTTTAATAATAATATTTAATTTTCTATTATTTTATTATATAATTAATATTTATATAGTATATAATTATTACATAATTATTTTAATGTAGTTAATTACAAATCTATATAATAAACAAATGGGTACACTTTCTTTTAAAAATATCAACGCCTATGATGTGCACAGACATAGCTACAGTATTGATAAATTTCCCCAAAATGATGCTTAACTCATTTAACATTTAAATTGAGCACACAGTGTGAATCCCTTCAAAACATGCTTTTGCTGAAGTTGTTTGCCTACACACATGATTAGAATCCTTTCTTTCTCATGACTGAGCATACTAGTGAAATGTCAAATGGGTTGTTTGACTGACTTGACTTTTAAAAATCAAATGAAGTAGTTACATTGTTTAGAGGAGAGCCAGCGTTCATGTAAAGCAGTATTCTGAAGTTTAGGGACAGCCACTTTCAGACAGCTTTTGGTCTGGGCTGCCCATGACCTGTGTGTGATGCTGTCGGTGACAGGCCCTGAGATCTCGCACAAGCCCCCTGGCTGGCTCTGCTGCAGTTGACCAGTTGACCCATCTCTACCACAGATACACAGCACAAGTCATAGTGAGAGGTTGTGAAGCTTAGTTAATATTTAAAACATTTTGATGCTCAGATAAAAGGGGATTCAAGTTGTCACCAATTAGTAGGAAAAGACTAATTATTATACAGACCTATGATCTTTTCTAAGTAGAAACATTAAAGGAATCTAAAAGCTATCACTTTTTATGAAAGAGCAGATGGCCTGAATTAGACCTCTAAAATATAATGAGTTTGTGTGTCCATATAGGTACAGATGTAGATGATCTAGATCTAGCTGTAGATAACTAAACAGGAAGTTTTGTAAAGGCTGTTGGGGGAGGGGAGGAGAGCAGAGAACAGAAATCAACACTGTCTATGTCATTCGAGTCATTCTATCCAGTACTGTCTATAGGGATTGATCCAGAAAAAACATTGCCTTCTGTTCCAGACTTTTAACTACTTTGAAATATACTTAAATTATCATATTTCAACAAAATTCACAGTTGAGGCAGTAAATAGTTGCTGAGTTCCTACTCTGGGCTAAGCTCTCAACTACTATGGCGAACAAACTGCTGCACTGGTTCTTCAGGAGCTGACAGTCCAGTGGAAGGAGATAGACATATAAATAGGGCTGTTATCCTACAGCCAATTTTCTGCCTTATCACCCCACCACCACCAAAGCATCATCTGGTTCTTGGGAAGGAGTAGTTTGTCTCCTGTCAGCTCCTGAGTTTTCTCCTTAGTGGTCGTGTTCCTCCCCAAAGCCCAAAGCTGGGTGGAAGGCCACTGCTGCCTTTGCTACTGACCGTCTCCTGAAACCCCTCGACAGGCTCCACATACAATTATGGAGGTTGTGCAAGGCACCCCTAGGGGTCAAAGACTCTACTGTAGGTTGGAGAGGTGGCTAATGGAACTTAATGCAGGAGAAAACGTCAGGCTAAGTGTGGTTCTTCCCAAAGGCCAAAGGAAATTTTTTGCCAACAAGTTCAAATCTTTGCAACCCTCCCAAGCATTTCGCCAAGAAAGAAACTTGAAGAACACCATATCCTTGGCAAAAGCAATTATCTTCAAGTGAGGACTAGGGACAGGGGTGATGGGTGTGGGAGGCACCTTCCTCTGAGAGATCTAGCTGGGGCTTCACCATTTAAGGTTGATCTCTGAGGTCTCTATGCCAGTCTGAAGTGAGAATGTTCCTCATCATTCTTCCAGGTCTTCTGAAGGAAACCATTGGTTTACACACACACACACACACACACACACACATGCACAAAGAGGCATGCACACATGCCACCTCTGATTTTGTTTACCTTTAGACACATGGAATTCTTAAGTATGGTGTCATCAATGCCTATTTCCCAGAGCAAACCCCCAGGGACTGGAGTAGGGCGATGAGTGAAGGGAGCAGATAGTCTTCCAAATAAAGCAGGAAGAAGTGATAATAACCAAAGGACTGTGGCCTTTGGAGGGGGACTAAATTAAACTGTCTGCTTTCAAGATACATTGCTTGACTGGATTAGATAAGAGTGTTTTTCCAATTTGGTTTGCAAATATAACGACAGGAACATTTTTGTTTGAGTTTACTCCACAATCTCAATAGCCATAGATTATTTACAAATAGATTCAGATATTTGGGGAATGAGGATTTGGGATAATAAAGATTCTTTTCATTGAGTGTGGGATAGTAACTAGGAGCAATAAGAATAAAGTATGCTAAAGTGGTGGAGTGATTAAATATGGCGAGAAATAGTGAAGCTTCTGTAAACCTGAGGATCTTTTCTTGACTCAGCAGCAAGAGATGGTGTCTTAACACTTTTACACAACAGTTACTAGTGAGCTGTTATAAAATAACGACTGAGGTTGAATATTTATCACAAAGGAATTTCTGTGCATCTGTGTGATCGAGCCTCTCTCTCTCATAATCCAGCGCAAAGGCGCTGCTTGGCCTGGAGAGGAGTGGCGTGCCTCGAGGAAGAGGGACAGAATCTCCCCTTGACCCACATGTTCATTTATCTAGTCTCTACTCAGCTTACTCTTCTGCCAGGCTAAGTTTTCTCCACTAAGGGCATGCCCCACCTCTCTCTCTAATCAGACCCTTTCAGCTCGCCACTCATTTGGGGAACAGAAGAGGCCGTCCGCAATGGAGCCCAGTTTGTGAACACAGGTCTCTCCTGGTCAGAGGGGAACTTCTCTAGTTTTCTTTTATTCTCCTTCTGTCCCTCGTGACGGAATTTGATCCAATTACCTCTTTTTGCTCCTGAGGTTCTGTGACAAATCCATTGATTGAGCTTCTCAGTTTGAAGACAATAAGGGGGATTTGTTCCTCTCAACTCTTTGGTTAAAAAAATGAAAAGAAAATGGGGAACAGTTCTGTCAGATGCGGGAGTGTAGGTAGGATCTGAAGCTCATCACCCCTGAGCGATTCCAGTCCAATGGGGCTCTGTAAGTGACTGAGAGGAGACATTTTTAGCAGTTAAAAGTATTTTTAGGTGACTTTAAAATAGAGCCAAAGAATAAATCTAATAGAAACAAGAAACAGAGAACTTTGATTCTGGGACACCCTGTGGTTCTTGAAATGTGAATAAAATTACTTCCTGAAAAAGCTCAAAAAAGTTGTTAATCATTCTCTTTTCAGTCACGATGTTTAGCAGGGTCTCAAGAGCCCGTCTAACAAACAGTTCCATCGGTGTGAGTGACCTAAATGAGGCATAAATCCTTACACACTTCCTACGTGTCAAAACGGACTGTGAGATTTTAAATAAATGTCCTCGCATGACAACACCCCTGCGCTTAGACCTTGGGACCATACGGGGACCGTGCACGTTAGGTGGACCCGTTCCTGCTACTCCATTCTCTCCTTTTCCATTCCCTTTCTTTTCCTCTCTCTTTTTAATTGTATATTTTGTATATTACCTGCAATCTTCATAACTCTAATGTTCTCGGTGGTCGAATGTTACTGAAACCAGGAGAGTAGTTCAAAAAATAGTTTAAGTGGGAGTCCAAGAAAGGTTCTTCAAAGAATGTGTTGAGTCCAAGCAAACTTTTATCTTATCAGTTGGCCTCTTTTCCCTTGAGAGAAGAAAGGGAATACCTTGAATGAAAAATACATAGAGATACTTGCTATAATGTGACATCTTAAAAGCTGATTTTAGACAGATAAAGTTGAAGTAGTATATGAACACGTAACACACCAATTCCTTTCTCTAACCCTTCTATTAGCATTTACTGTGCACCTACCACGTGATCAGCACTGTGCGTTTGTGCTATGCTCTGCGGGAGATATCAGCTACATATCACCATCTACCTTTCAGATATTTTAAATCTACTAGTAGGAACAAGTTATGTATGCAAATAACTTTATCACCAAATGGAAGGTAATGTCCCCCTAAAGGTATGAATAAACCTCTTGAGTGTTCTTAGGAGAAAAGGATCTGATCAAAGTAGAGGAATTGAAAAGTCTTCATGCAGGAATGGATTTTCCACTCAGAAAATGATTTCTCAAGAATTACTAGGCCTCCAGCAGCTAGAGATCCATAAGAAGTCATTCCAAAGCTACAGGAATTGTACCTGGAAAGCCACTAATGTGGTGAGGTTTGGGTGTATTTGGGAAATATTCATGTAGCCTCTCTGAGATGTTCCAAGAGATATTTTATGTATACAAAGATAATGAAGAAGACATGGATCCTGTCCATGGGGAGCTTCCAGTCTGGTGTGGGATATGAAGAATAAAAACCAATATTTGCCACAGTGTTAGAAGTGCTACATTAGAGATACACACAAGGTGTACAGACGAGGGGTCAGAGAAGGCGATAAAGACTGGTTCTGAAAGATACATACAATTTTACCAACCCAGAGGGATCACAGGCAGAAGCAAGAGTTTAAACAGAGATTCAGAGATGTGAAATGCGCAGTTTGTCGAGCAAATTGTACGTTTCGGTGGCTAGAGTGTGGAGGACTGGCAGAGTTAGGAGGGGCAAAGAACGAGGGAGCCCAGATAATTAGGTTAGGGTCAGACTAGGAAGGACAATGAAGGCCAACAAAGGAATTTGGATTTATTTACTAGGTAGTACAGGCTTCTGAGCAAGGAAATGAAATAATCGTAGAAAATTATATAAGCAAATACTTTTATTCTTTAACCAAAATAAAACACAGAACCTCCTGTACTAAAGGCTATGGAATAACAATGAATAGAAAGAAATATGAATCCAAATAATCTGGTTTATAGGGTAGTTTTAAATTTGATTATGGTCAAGGACAAGGATAGTCCTGAGCTCTTAGGATTTTAAGATCCATAAGGGCGTCAGTGTCTGTGTTTATCACCAGGCCCTGAGTCTTTCATTAACATTTGTTGAAAAAGTGAAGGAAATATTGGATAAGTGAATAAAACGATGAAAATGACCCCGAAATAATTTCAATATTTACAAATGGTGGAACAACGAGGAAGATCAGTGCCCTTCTGGCTTTGCATAGAGAGCCTCTGAAGGTGCAAGGGCGCACGAGGCAGTCTTCTACATTAGGAGGAGGGAATCAGTCCTACATGTCGCTTTCTCCTCTGGTGAGTCAATCACTAAGTGATAACAGAAAGACTATATCCCAAAGTCAGGGAAAAATAAGAGATACCATTCCTGGTGAGCACACTTCCTGCGGACTTGCAAAGAACGTGCACAAAACACACGTAAGAACGAAGAGATGATGGGATGCGGTAATTGGCAAAACGAAGAGCACCGAATATGCTCATCCTGGTTACACAACAAAAATAACAATAGGAGGGATGAAAACTAACACTCCATAACAGAATAAATATTGAGTAGACAATTAGTAGGTTCTGCAGAAGTGATATGTAAATACACGTAATTATTAAGGAAAACAATGTAGGAAATCCTATTATCTGTTTAAAAATATCTGTGACCTCTTTGAAGCTAGAGACCACATACTCGATGTCTTTGGTTCCTGGCACTGAGCGTCCTGCCTTAGTATGCTAGCAGGCCCTCAATAAATAAATACCAAATGCAAATTACTCAGAAGCCCCTTCAAGTGTCTGCAGCCATCACCTGCATCCAGGGCATGAAGGTGGTGTGGTCCACCTGACCATCACCTCCATCCTTCAGGGGCGGGGGGTGGGGACCTCGGGAGACCGTCCTTCCCTGGAGCCCATCTGCCATTTCAAGGTTATGACAGTAAGGTGGGGATTTTTTGTTTTATCATTACAGTTTTTTTTTTTCTTCTTTCTTTTTACTGTTTTGAGGCTTGCTAGGGTGCCTGTGAAAACAAGAGCCTGATAGCTCTGGAGAGAGCTGGGGGAGGGATAGGGCAGGTTGCACAAGCCCTTCCACAAATGCTCTGCCGGTTCCCTGCGTTGTGTGCCCCACCTCAAAGCTGACTTAAAATGCATCCTGCTGTTCCAGGACGGCTGCCCTTCCAGACTGTGGACTGCTGGCTGTGGCGACTTGCCAAACGCCACTCTTGGTTGAGAAGGTTAACCAGTTAACCAGTGTCCACGCTGCATGGAGATGAGGTTGCCGACTCGACGGCTATCGACACTGAGATTTCACGCGGATCTGACTGCACCAGATAAAGCAGTAATGAGGCACAAAACCCAGCAGTTCACCTGGGAACAAATTTCATGCCGGTAAATTCTAATCTTTGATATTGGCAGTGTTGTTCTGCTCTCCAAACGCTGGCCTGCCTTCTGCCCTTCTCCAGCTGGAAAAGCAAAGCCAGCTTGGGTCACACCTGTCCTGGTGGGAGAACCCATCGTGTGTCACTGCCTCCCCTCCGTGTCAGCACGAGCATCCTTTAAGCTGAAACTTTCCTCTTACCATATCCATGACGGAATCATTTCATCTGTAATAATTTTCCATCGGGGGCTGGAGAGCAGGCTGCTGGAGCTTTACCTGCTGTTCAAACCAGGCACGGTGGAGAGAGACCATTTTTCTTTGTGTTTGAAACCAACAGGAGGACGAAAAGGCCCCATAAATACAGCCAATCAGGAGTATTTTATATCTATTGCTGCAATGAGAAAGCCCACCTGTAACAAAATAGAAGAGGGATGCAAGGAAATAAGAAGGAAAAAAAAAAAAAAGAAGGGAAGGAAGAAAGATTTAGAGAAAAAGGGGAGCAGGATTAATCAGTCTTTCTTGTCGAAAAGCTCCTGGAATTTATAGCAAAATAGTGCTTTGGATGGTCGGGGCTATCCGTCAAGGGTTAAATGTCACTCAAATCACGCCCACTCAAATCACGCTCGTTACAAACTGGAAAGTGTGTGCGTGTGTGTGTGTGTGTGTGGAAGGATGGAGATGCTACTTTGCTATGCATTTCAAATGGAGCCACGCTGGCCGGGAGATGACCTGCCACACGATTTTTAAATTATCTCCGTGCGCGCTCGGCTTGTTTTGGAAATGCTCTAAATAAAAATAATGGACTGTCTTTTAATAAGTCTCATTGTGAGGATTCCACATATCAAACCACGCAGTGCAGCTTGGAGGCAAACATCGGGCATGTGTGATCTTGCTGGAAGAGAGACAAATGGTGATGCGGGGAGCTCCATCGAGGGACTGCTGACAAGAAAATGGCATTCGCAAACTGACACATCTGTCAGGGTGGAGAATATTGGCACCTGTCATGCAATTTCAGTCATGACTTTTAATAAAGCTGCTTTCCCTTAGGTAAAATTGGAACTTGACTGTAATATTAGCTGCGAGCACGTCTTGTTTTCCCCTTCAGAGCGCTTTTGTACGTGAGGCGGTTCAAATGAGTCTTAAAGCCCAAGTAATGATGTTTACCAGCCTCTCCCGTCTCCCCAGAACTCTGGGTTTGAAAAAGATGTTGCATTGAGTTTTTTTCTTTCTTTCTTTTGCAAAATGTCTCCTTTTGCCAACAAATGCTGGTTTCCCTGTTTATTTTCATATCCCTCGCCCCCTCCCTTGCCTCCCCCTCTGACTGGGCTGTTGTTTGAATGAATTTAGCCCGGGGAAGTATGTATATCATAAAAACCCGGTTGGGATTTGTTGGCTGTCAGTCAATAAATCAGTCAGAGTTTAATTACCAGGCAAGTGATGGGCTGCGGTGACAGGCACCAGCTCTAGCGGAGAGCATTTCTTTTGGGGCAACCACTACAAGAAAAACCTAAAAATGAGGTTACTCTGAATGTGTGTGTGTATGTGTATGTGCATGTGTGTGTGATAGACACGAGGGGAAGCTAAGAGACAAAATTGAGAAGCAAAAAGTTAAGTGTGCAAATCCAAAGTGAATGAAAAGTTAAGAAACTCTATCACTGCAATCAACCCTAAACAGTTGTTAAGAGAGTGGAAGTTTGAGGAGTCATTTTAATAAAATGTTCTCTGTTAAAATCTTTTCCTGTTGTGTTTGGACCATCAGTAGTTGGGTGTTACATGATTTCTGTACTAACACATATTAAGTTCATTTCTTTGTTCAACACATAGAAACAATTTATTTGTATTCCTTGGAATAAAAAATTCTCTAAATTGGAAATCCCACTTCCCCCAAAAAATATCAGAAAGAATTACTATGTAAAAAACGACATAATGTGTTAAATGATGTTTCAAAAAGTGGGAGTCCAGTGTGTTTTCTCCCTTATTAACGTTCTCACTAATAATCAGCCATTGCTTCCCACCACCTCTCCACCCCATAACAACCACTTTGGGGCGGGATTCCAGGTTGAGTGACCCTGAATTCCAGATTCAGGATTGTTGGGGTTTTTTTATTATTATTATTTTCTTTTTTTTCCAAAGGCAATTCACACTCAACATAGATTTTATTTTTGACTAGTTGTAAGAAATGCCATCTTCTACCTGTCATGTGTCATGAAGCTGTATGTGAATATACTGCAGGATATTTTGACTGTAAGGATGTTCTATTTTCTTTTAACTGTTCTCCAGTCGTATGTCTCAGTTTGTTTGTTTGAAATTCTTAGACCATGTTAAGGAATTGTGGGAATCTTTGACTTGAGGTAATATATCCACTACTCAGAGGACAGATGCCTCTTGGCTGGAGTAGGGGGAGAAGGGCAGCATCAGGCTGTGCTCAGAATCTGGGATGCTGGAGAAGGCCTAGAGTATGGGTCCTTTTCTAGAATTTAAATTTCATTGAATTCTCCCAAGTTATCCTGGATCTTTTCCTCCTTTCTGGAATTCTTTTAGAATTATATTATTAGAAGGATGTGATGATCATCAACCAGATACAAAAGCATGAGATTTTTATAAATATATCATAAAGGTTTAAGACAAAGAAGATCAGGCAAGATGTGCTGTGAAACCATGAAAAAAAATTATACACAGCACCAAAGCAAAATCAGCAGGCTTTTGGTTTTTGCCAATTCTTTGTGAAGAAAATGTTTGGCAGTTTGCCTAAAATCTTAGCAGCAAACAGCAGCCACTCCAGCTTAAATTGCTATAAAAAAAACAAAACGGAAAAGCAAAACAAAACAGAGCGAAACCCTCTACCCCGGGCAAGAATATTGCCTGTGACCTGAGTCCTGGAAACCTACAAACTGGAGCCAGTCTCCCTGCTCCCATTTGCTCTGGGTTGAATCCTTTCTAGGCCTCAGTTTACCCAGCTTGCAGCTCAAATGCCAACGCTCTTGGGGACCAATAAATTCCTCCATGGTTTCAGTCCAGGTAGCAAGTCTTCAATTTCAATAAACTTAAGAATGAGCAGGCTTTGTTTAAATGTCTGTTAAAACAAATTTTATGGCTGTTTCAGCGCTGTATCAGACAGCCCACCATGTCCACATACCCCATAAAAGACATCACCAGGCTCCTCAAGTATGTCAGGTTAAGAGAACCAGAATCTTTCCTGGGGCATTCCTTTTACGAATGTCTCCCCCCATATTAACAACCTTTAAGTCCAAACCTCATAGAACATTTTAATCAGAAGAGCTAGAATTAGAAGAAATAATAATGGTATTGTCTTAGAGAAAAAAGGAAGATCATGAAGTGGAAAAATAGGCAAAATACTATTTTAAATTAGCCAAAAGGACTTCAGTCTCCAGGGTTTGACATTTTGCAGTGTCAAAAAGCTGCTTGCGTTTTTGTCCCATCAGGATTCTCACCTGCTGCAAAGCTGAGTTCAAAGGGAAGGCACAAACAATCCTCCAACCCCTGGTAAAACAAATCTACATACATCCTCAACAACAAAAAGACAGGCGGGTCACTTTTTTAATCCCACTATTTCTGTTGAGTATCATTTACTTCCATCTTCAAATAAAAGGGAAAAACAAACACTGAAATAGTTACTAAGTGTAGAGTTTTCTATTGCTTCCAAGCAATCAATATCACAGAGAGATGGCTATGGTGACTGTCTGTGCAGCATCCCTCATTGCTGTTATTAACATAACCATGGGGTTTCAGAACAGAGTAAAAATTAAACCATATCTTTATATTATCCGGTTTTTAAACATATCTAGGAGGGGAATGTCCATAGAGGGAATAACACCCTAATATGGTGCCGTAAAATCTTTCATACCTTTGTGTCCCTAGTGCTGCACTAGAAGCTCATTTCCTCCTGTTCTCTTAAGAGAGAAAAGACTTCACCTACGTGCTGTGTTTTTAACTCTTATAGACCAGATCACTAGCACAGGAGGAAAGACTTGCACAAAAATGGGTGCGGAAGTCACTGTTGGCAACCAGTCCCTGCCGGCGGGTTGTTCCCCGTGCGGCAAGCTCCTTTGTGCCCGGCACTCCTATTGTAGTTCCTTCACTCACACACAGATCCCTTGTTCCTGGAGGCAGGCTACGCATTTTGAATACAGACCTCCTTATGCTCTAGGGAAATACGGTTCAAAACAAGGAAGGTGAGGCCCCTGCTTTAAAAGAGCTGGCATTCTCATGGGGATAGACTGAAAACAAACAAATACATAAGCAAGAAAAACATCAGATGGTGACGAGTGTTATGCGGAAAATTAGAATCACGTGCTGCGATAGAAAGCTCCTTTGGTTTTCTGGTCAGGAAAGATCTCTCTGAAGAGGTGACATTTAAGTGAAGGAGCCAGACAAGTGAAGGTCGAGGCAAGAACATCCCAGGCAGAGGAGACAGCCTGGAGTTTTGGGAAATGAAATGAAATCTGGTGTTTTTGAAGTGTAATGAACGTAGGCAACGTGGCAGGGGATGAGTTAGGACAGGCAGGCGGGAGGAAGACCATGCAGGGTCTTGTACCCATGGCAGAGTTTACATTTTCTTCTAGGTTTAACAGGAAGCCACTGGAGGGTTTTAGAATGAAGACTGACATGATTTGATTTTATTTCAGTTGAGTTTTAAAAGCATCACTCTAACATCTATTTAAGTAGCCAAAAGTAGAAACAGGGAGACCAAAGAGGGGATATTACAATAGTCCAGGCAAAAGATGGCTTGTGGTTTGGGCTGGGATGATGGTAAGATGAGGAGAAGTGGACAGGTCCCGGACTTATTTTGAAATAGTCAACAGGAATTGCTGATGTATTGCATGATGCTGAGAGACAGAGAAGCATATCATTCAGTATGACAGAGCTATACCGTGTGACACATAACACCAAAATCTTAATGGCTTAGAACAACCTAGATTAACTTCTCCTTCATGCTCCACATCCATGGCAAGTCAGCAGAGACTTTGTTCCACATTGTCCCCACTCGAAGACCCAGGCTGATGGAGACTCTGCACTTGGGATGTGGCTGGTTGCTGAATTAGGATTGAAAGAATACAGAGAATCATGCACTGACTCATAAATGCTTCCACACAGTGGTGACGCCCATCACCTCTACTCACAGCTCATTGGCAAGGACAAGTCACTTGGTCAAGGGAAGGGAGAAGTGGACTTATTCTCTGCGGAAAATAGTAGAGGGAAACTGGGGATTGGGGAACATAGTTATTATTGATCACAAGATGCATCAAGGGCAATCCCTAGAACAACGGCATAAGTGGTGCTGCCATTTCTTGGCTGTGGGAAATTGGGGGAGACGGTCCTGTAATCCTTCACCATGATTATAGCTGTTCAACACCCATCTAACCAGAGACGATACAAGTTCCATACTCTCCAGATCACTACTGTCCTAGATTCTTTGAACCCAGCACCATGACTGGCACATAATATTTGGTGACTTTATGAATGAATTAATGAACCAAAGAATAAGAATAAGTCATTAAGGGGGATGGCCGCATGGCAAGGTGGTTAAGTTCAGCATGCTCCACTTCAGCGGCCTGGGTTCTAGGGTTCAGATCCCAGGCACAGACCTACACCACTCATCAGCCATGATGTGACAGGGACCCACATACAAAACAGAGGAAGATTGGCACAGATGTTAGCTCAGGGCTAACCTTCCTCAAGCAAAAAAAAAAAAAAAAGAGGAAGATTGGCAATAGATGTTAGCTCAGGGCCAATCTTCCTCAGCAAAAAAACAAAAAAGTACTAAAACAAAAAGAAGTCATTAAGCCATTTTTTTTTTTTACTTTCCAAGGGTGGCAAACAATTGCACTTTCAACCTTCCTGTCTGAAGCCAACCCAGAAGTCCACATTTAAGCCTGTATTATCAGCAAGGGCCCAGGCTCATGGGCTGACTCACACATGAGCTGTTAGCAGCTATGTATTTTCCCAGGCCATCATTTGGCTGTCTTGAAGTTTTGTACTCTAGTTTCTGATACCTCCACAAGTTTAGTGACTTATTTTAATACTTCAGATTACCTACCTGGACACCAGTTTAATTCTCAGTTTTTGAGTTAGAGAGATGCACTTTCAGCTCCAGCTGAAGGATACTTTGGTCAGCTACGGCATTTTGACATTATCCTATGAGCCATTGGAGGCATTGACCACTTTTGAGTGAAGGATTAGCGTGAACTACATCCAGATTGAAAACTCCAGAGGGCTGGTGCTGTACTCCTGAATCTAAGCATTCTCAACACCAATCAGAGTAATGGTCACATACAGGCACACAATAAAAACGTGACATATGAATTACTGAGCAAATGAATGAACACGTGGATGATCGAATGAGGTTTCAAAAGATTAATGTTGTGGCACTAGTAAGTTTAATTGGGGGAGGTACAAGCTCGTGGCAGGAAAAACAGACACCGTTGCAAGAGTCTGGAGGCGAATTTATAAGACTCTCATAGGCACTGACAAATGCCCAGATATTGTCTGTCTCAGTTCAGTGAGTTCCTCGTTAAAGATGAGCGATATTTAAAATTGCAACTCAATATTCCTTCTAATTCAATGTCAGTGCAACTTGTTATAAAGACACAGGGCAAGATTTAAAGAAATAACTTGTAAAAACTTTATATAGAGAGATAAATAAAATTATGTCATCAGAATTACTAATACTTTGACTACCTATGCAATAGTAACTCTGAACCCCAACACTACATAATTTTATCTAATGAAAACATTCCTTGAGTACAATGTTGACAAGGCATATGGTTTTCAAACCATTTTTATTTTTTATTTTTTGTGAGGAAGATTAGCCCTGAGCAAACATCCGATGCCAATCCTCCTCTTTTTGCTGAGGAAGACTGGCTCTGGGCTAACATCCATGCCTATCTTCCTCCACTTTATATGGGACGCCACCACAGCATGGCTTGATAAGTGGTGCGTCAGTCCACACCTGGGATCCGAACCTGCGAACCCCGGGCCACCACAGCGGAGCGCATGCACTGGGCCGGCCCTCAAACCCTTTGTAAATCTGTGATATCAATTTAGGTACCTGCTCAAGAGATCCAAAATACACTTTTGGCATACAGAAATACTAAAATCCCATTAGTTTTCTGATGGTATATTAATATGCAGTTGTTTACTTGCAAGAACAGAAACACAACTCAAACTAGCTTGGAGGAATGCGTGTGCTCATACGAACGAACAAACCACAAACAGGACAGGGATACAGTTGAAAAGGCTGTGTGCAGTTGAGCTTTGGGGATGGCTGAGATCAGGGACTCAAACACCATCAGCTTCTCTCCTTGTCTCCCACTCAGGTCTGCTTCCTTCTGTACGTTAACCCCATTCCTTCACATTACAGATCAGCTTCTTTCACAGTAAGGAAGACGTGGCAGCCAACAGCCCTAGACTCTTCTCCATTCGGGAGGAGCTCAACGCTTTCTCCATGCCTAATTGAGTGGCAAACCAAGATACCGGACATCGGCCACCTGGAGATGTAAGGGAATATGATTGACAGCTCTCATTCAAACCACAGGGCTAGCATTCTGGGCCAGTGCTAGGAGCAGCTCTCTGAAGAAGAATGGGGTTGTTTGCAGAAGAAGAGAGCAAAGGTGCCGATTCTTCCACCGTCTCTATCCATTGTAAAGTTTCAGGAGGCTGCTGCTGCCCCCATTTACTCTTCTGGAGTTGGTTTTATTTTTAACCCCAGTTGTATGAGAGAGAGAATGAGGGTGTATTCATTTGTTCAGGCCGCCATAACAAAGTACCACAGACTGGGTGCCTGAAGCGACAGAGATTTATTCTCTCACAGTACGGAGGCTGGAAGTCTAAGATCAAGGTGTCGGCAGGTTTGGTTCCTTCTGACACTGTGAGGGAAACCCTGTTCCAGGTCTCTCTCCTAGCTTCTGGTGGTTTGCTGGCAATCTCCGGCGCTCCTTGGCTTGTAGATGCATCCTCTTGGTCTCTGCCTCCCTCTTCACCTGGCATGCTCCTTGTGTACATCCATGTCCAAATTTCCCCTTTTTATAAGGACATCAGTCCCACTGGATGGGGCCCACTCATGAGGACCTCATTTAAACTGATGATCTCTGTAAAGACCCTGTCTCTGAATAAGGTCGCACTCTGAGGGTCTAGGGGTTAGGACCGCAACCTACCCTTTATTGCGGGGACACCAATTCAACCCTTTACAGAGGGTGATGGGACATTTTTGCTAAATAAAATGAATGGACTTGTTGAGAATGAACACCATTTGGTCTACTTTGTCTCCAACTCAGTTCTTCTTAAATCCTCTTTCATTTGCTAATTTCTTGTGTTCTTAGCATTGCTATCTGTGTTTTAGGGATTTTTTTAAACCAAACAAAATTTAAATTGTCTATTTGCACTAAACTCTGGCAATACAAATGTAAACAACTTTACTTTTCTTGACTCTTACCAAATAATAAGTAGTTGCACATTTTTTTTATTGCAGACCTATGAACAATCAACATTCAAATACATTATTTTAGAATTTTTTCCATTGAATTATTCTAATATTCTTTAGAGAATATTCTTTAGAATATTTCTCAAAAGGAATATTGGATATTTCCCCATCTAGTTACTAGAATAATTCTCAGTAAATGCAACCACTGCAGTGTAATATGTTAAAACCTCCTCAGACTTTGTAGCAAAGTATTGAATCTCCTTTTGAACATTACGTTTTCCATGTTACATCACAATAGATATTAAAGAAAGAGGTTAAGAGAAAAAATAAATGACTAATAAGTGGTATTATTCGTTGTTATAATTTGTGAAGGGGAGAAAACTTGGTTTTCAAATGAAAAGGTATCACAATCAAGGATTGATCTGAAATTTTGTTTTAAAATCATGTCACGGTCTGCCCTGGCCTGTGAAACCATCTGTGCCCTCAGATGAGCCACTGGGAAAGCTTGCTGGAGTCCGAGAGGAGAGGAATTCCTGGAGACCCAGCTCACCTGTTCCGTACTCTCAGAAACTGTCCACATCAGTTGGCGTTTATTTGGGGAAGGCTGTGACGGCCTCCAGTGGCGTAAGCTGCTTGTGCACATGTAGACACGGATGTGTCTTTCCTTTATTCTGTGAGTGACAGTGGAAAAAAGTGTGCTCTGGATGTGCTGACATCAATATATTGTTACAATATGAGTAACAAGACAGCCCACTGACAGATGGGGCTGCTCCATTTATAACACTCGCATCCCGCTTTCCTCCACACTCGAGGACGAGGGTGCACGCCGTGTGCTGGCAGCAAACGTGGGGACTGATATTATTTAGCAATAACACGTTGAGTACTACAGATTTCCGCTGTGCGTGTGCCCTCATGCTCCCGCCCCAGCATCAGGGACTGACAACATACTCCGTTCGGCAGGACCGCCCAACTCTACCTCCCGCTGGAGTCACAAAGGACAACCCCCCCACTTCGTGTACGCACAGGGCCAGACCCTCACAAGGAAATGCAACCAAGTCAGGAGGCTGCTATTCGGTCTCAGAGAATCTAAGCCCAAAGATGTGAAACTGTTTTTAACAGCTTATTTTTACTTCCAGGTTTTACTGTGTGTTTTCCTTCCATTTCAGCGTCAAGCACAAACACACTTCTTGTTTCAAATCACCTCTGCTATAACTTCATCAGAACCAGCACCAGGTATGAGGACGCGCTTTTCCACTCCTGCATTTCCCCGCATGCGCATGCGTGAACATCGGAGTGGCCAGAGCGGAAGGTGAAGTAGAAGCCCACCAGGGTCTCCTGAACTGCAGACATAATAACACTGCCTCCAGAAGACCCTGCTCTCCCAGGCAGCAAAAGCATTCGTGACCTGGGAGGGCGCCAAGTGAGACGTTTTCTCAACTTTCCCAAGCAACAATACACAGACAAAAAGGTCAGGTCTGGCGGCCCCTCTAGCATACTCACGCCTGTTTATGAAGACACTTAGCCTGGATTTAGTAAGTTCACGGCAAAGCTCCAGGGGCGCCTGTCTCTTTAAATCCGTCTCCTCCCAAGTGAAATTTGTGGCCCTGATGAATGGCAGAGCAGAGTCATCCATAAAAGGGCAGAGGAAAATCACATTCATTTGCATACAGTAATTATTCTGTGAATCAGGCCACCTTTATTGCTGGCAGAAAATCTACTGTCAGCATCACTCTATAGATCACGTTTGAAAATCTAACCGCTGAGGAAAGTCGTTGTTTGGAATCCATGTGGTCCGGCACTCCTGTCCCCAGCACTTCAATTATCATGTTTCTAGGTAGACCGCAAAGTTTCTGAGTGTCAACGAGCCTGTGTTTTCTTTTCTTCCCCTCTGCAATGCCTCTACCTGTTTCTGGGGAGGTCCCCTGCAGATTGGGCATGGTCCTAGTTCCAAAGGATGAGTGTGAGCACAAGAACATGCTGGACCCAAAGGGCTTTGGGAGAAACCTGGGCTTGACTTGTCAGAGTTGGCATCAATGGTAAATCGTGGGACGGTCTCACTCCGCCTTCTCTAGAACCCTGGCCCCACCCACATCGACCCACAAACGTACGCTGTCACCACATCTACAAACTCCAGCTGAATCCACCTTTTCCCACAGTCAGAGAAGGAAACCAGTCCCAGACATGGCCCCAGCACATCTCCCCCTAACGTTACGGAGAGGAAGAACCATGCATTGGCTTTCAGTGGCTCTCCAATTTTTGGAAAGGAGGAGGAATTGAGGTAGAATGGAAGAAAAGCTGTACCAGCAGCTCTGAAAAGGAATAAATTCATTATTTATGGGGTGGTGGAAGACATACAGCACTCATTTTAATCTCCAGAGGAACCGTGTAAAGGAATGTTTCTATTTAGAAGAATTTGTATGGGGCATAGTTGAAAGAGCAGGGCTTGTATCAGGCTTAATTCAGAGGGTTAGCAAGGCTAACATAAAGCAGAAAGGCTCACCCAGGGGATTGCCAGGAGTAAGACAAACAGCTAATATGATCGAAACAGGTGCTTTCCGATTTTGATCATTTCCATTTTTGCCTGTAATATACAGTTTCCTTCCGATCTGCCAAGTTTTAAGATGCACAGTGTGACTAGGGCAAAGACTAAACAGGGCCTGAGAAATTGCTCTGCAAACCCATGATTTTCCTGGACATTTTGATTTATCCTTTCTATACCCAGGTCCAAATGCCTATTGTAAAAGCAGAGTAAAGATATATGTATATCAGAAATTCAAATAAGACTCTTGGTGTAGAAAAGGCAACATTTGAAATACCACGAGCTGAAGAGCCGTATGAAGCCACTTTCCTGCATCCGGAATTCACTTAGGAAGTTAGAGGAAAAAAAGTCAGTTAGGGTAGGGCTGCTATGCTGTCTCATTGGAGGGAGGGCTGAAACCAGAAGTTTTAAATAAATGGCATTCCAGCCTCAGAAGTTCCCACAGGCTGCGATTTGCTTTGGATAAGTTACTTGAACATAAATGTTTATAAAAGAAGATTTAAATTCTCCATGACTCTTGATTTTTCTTTTTCTCCTTTCACTTATTCTTCCTATTTAAAAAAAAAATGCTCTTCACAACATGGATGAACCTTGAGGACATGATGTTAAGTGAAATAAGCCAGATGCAGAAGGACAAATGCTGTATGATTCCACTTATGTGGGCGTCCTAGAGGAGTTAAATTCTTAGAGACAGGAAGTAGAAGGGTGGGTGCGAGGCGCTGGGGAAGGAGGAATGAGGAGTTAGTGTTTAATGGGGGCAGAGTTTCAATTTGAGAAGATGAAAGAGATCTGGAGATGGATGGTGGTGATGGTTGCACAACACAATGTGACTGTACTTAATGCCACCGAACTGTACAATGGTAAATTTTGTGTTGTGCATAGTTTACCACAATAAAAAAGTCATATCCTCCTCAAAAATGGTTCCTCTTCTTAGCCAACGGGCAGAATCCAAAGTGGAAGAAATTAGAAATCTCCTAATCTATGTGATTTTATAATATTGGATCTTTTTATTTTCCTTTAATTTTTTGTTTATTGCAGTAACATTGGTTTATAACATTGTAAAAATTTCAGGTGTACATCATTGTACTTCTATTTCTGCATAGATTACATCATGTTCACCACCAAAATACCAACTACAGCCCTGTTACCACTTCAGCAATAATCCCTGTTATGGCACAGCATTTAATGAAGATGACAAGAGTTAATAAAATGCATATGTCACTAGTACTGGTTTATATAATAATTTACCCCTGCTCTCATTAGTAGAAGAATATTTATTTGTATGCTTTTCCAATTTGTAGATAACTGACTTGACACAGAACAGTTTGGTCATTTATCAAACTCACAAAATTAGCTAATGTTGGAAAGAGGTGTTATACTGCTAAACGCCACTCTCAACTCAGTGCTTACATCTCACATCTTTGCTGAATTTATCACTTACTTCCTATGTTCTATTTACAGTGACAGGAAAAAAGTTGATATTTAAGTGAACATGACATGAGTAGATGCCATCTGTATCACCACTGCTGATACAATGAGACAATCTTAAAAGGATTACCAAAAAAACGTTGTACTTCAGCTTCCAAAATAGCAAAGTAAGACCCAAATCAAAAGTCAAAAACATTTAGTTACTCAGAAGCTGCTAATCTTTCCATTTGTTCTGGGCTGAGTTAATATTCCTGGTCAAGTTTTTGATGTTGCAAAGCTGGTCCAGACAAAAATAGAAAACCTTCAATAAAATCTTACAACATAAATATTAGAAATTGCAAACTCTCCCCTAATTTAACTTTTTTGAGAATGTTTAGCTCTTTTCTGTTATTTGAAGTTACATATTTTCATTGATCACAAAAAGGCGTCTGAATTTTAAAGGGCTAATCAAGTTCATGCTTTTAGGTAGGCACGTGCTTGAAAGACCCATACACTCCTCACAGAAAGGAGGCAGCTCATAGGCTGAGGCACGCTTGTTGTGTCCCTTTCACTGACAAGCACTGTTTTAGGCTCCAAGGACATGTCAATGGACAAGACAACACAGATCCATCCCTCAGGGAGCTTACATTGCAGTGAGAGAACAGAGGGACAATTTCAGAAAGTGGTAAGTGCAAAGATATAGAAATGGGATATAAGATAGCAGGCAGAGGGCAGGAGTGGGGGCTCTTCTATGTTGGGCAGTGGAGGTGAGCTCTCTGAGAAAGGATAACCTGGAGGTAGAGTCTTCTGAGCAGAAGGAACAGCAAGCACACAGGTCCTGATCCACCCAGGGGCGAGCTCGTAATGACAGGGGGCCAGACAGGTGGGCAGTGTGTCTACAGGGTAGTGAGCAAACCAGGTCATTGAAGGTCTTAGAGAAAACAGTATACAATTCGAGATTTATTCTGATCACATTGGGAAGCCATGTGAGGGTTTAGGAGAGAACTGTGGCATGATACATGTTTTAAAAATATGCCTCTGGCTGCTGTGGAGAGAATGGATTCTAAGGGTGCAAAAAACAGAAGCAGAGAGACCAGGCAGGAGGTTGTTGCAAGCATTCAGCAAGAGATGATGGTGGCTTTCATTAAGGAAAAGGTGAAGATATGAAGTTGCTGGATTTAGGATTTGCCTTGAGGTAGAATCAGCTGTCTCGGCTGGAGATATGAATTTGAGAGTCATAAATATAAAGACATCATTGAAAGCCATCTTACCAGATGAGGTTACCCAGAGAGGCCATGTAAACAGCCAAGACTGCGCAGGAGAAGCCCAGGAGGTCTCAGATGTTAGCATCCAGAAGAGAAGGAACAACTAGCAATGGGAACTAGGAAGTGGCCGTTGAGGTGGGGGAGAACCAGGAGAGTAAGGCATCTGGAAGCTCAAGAGAAGAAAGGGCTTCAGGGCACAGTGAGCAACTCTGCCAAGTACTGCTGAGATGTGAAGTGAGATGAAGACTGAGAACTAGCCATTGTCAGCAAGACGGTGAGCTTGAAAAAACCGTTTCAATGGAGTGCTAAAGATTAACTCCTCATGGTGTAGGTTGAGGGAGAAAGGAGCTCTGGCATTGGAGACAGTGAGTATAGGCAACTTTGGCAGGATATTTTGCTGTGATGTGGACATAGAAGTGGTGCAAAGGGGGTATAGTGTCAAGAGGAAGGTTTGCTTTTTTAAGATGAGTATATTAATGGGATTGATCCTGAAAAGTGGGAGACACTGCTGATAAAGAAGAAAAGAGGATAATTGCAGGAGAGAAAGTTTTGGGGGGCAAGGGGAGATGGCGTCCAGAGCACACGTCGGGGGATTGGCCATCATAGATCATGGCCTCTCCTCCGTATAACAGGGGGAAGACAGAGTGTCTGGGTACAGCAAGCAGAGTGTGGATGTGGTGGAGGAAAGACACGGCATTTCTCCTCTGATGGACCCTGTTTCATGTCTGATGTATGAGGCAAGATCATGAGCAGAGAGTGTGGGGAGACTGGGTGTCAGAGATTGGAATAAGGTATAAATTATAAAATAGCCATTGCAGAGAGCAGATCGAGTTTCCTGAGGCAGCGTCCTTGGATTGCCTGGTAGTTCTGAGGGCCCATTGAGATTCGTTGCTGCAATTTAATGTGAGTCCAGTTTGCATGGTTGGATGAATTTTGTCTCCAGTACTATTTACGTAAAGATATTAGGTTACTTAGGTTTCAGAGGAAGAATGGGACAAGGAAATTAAGGATGATTTCAAGGTGCACAGAAATGAGGTAGGTAAAGACAGAAGAGAGAGCATGAACAGGAATTACTGATGGTGAAAACTAGTGTGGTCAATGGATGGATGGGACGTCTCAGTGGAGGTCAAGGGAGTGTTGGAGAACAGGTAAGGCATGTGCCAGAGAATAGGATCCTTAAAGCAGAGACTTCTAAGGTAATAAAGTTGTCAGAAATCTACAGCAACAATCAACCTACAAGTCCACATGAGTGGGTGGCTGGGCAAATAGGGTAAAAGGTGGTTTAGCTAGGGATGAAAGCAGGAAAGTGACAGTGACGGGTTATCTCCGTGGATGCATGCTCAAGTGGCCACCGATGACAGCAGTTGTGGGGGAGGGAAAAAGAATGCTCCAGGTCCTAAATCCAACAGAGAATAAGGGGAGTTACCAAGAACCTGGAGGAGGATGCGAACACCTGGTGGGTGATACCACGTGTTTCCAATAAGGTAGGGATTTTTTTGAAGTTGGAGAAATGGTCTTAGGTTAAAATAGAGAGCAATGAAGACACCCACCCCCTCAGTATTTGAGGTTCATAGGTTATGGGGAAAGAAAGCACCATTGATTTGAGAGTCCTGCTCAGGGGCAGCCATGTTTCCAAGAGAAGAAGTTGAAGAATATTTTCAGAAAAGTAAGTTGTGGAGACGCATGGAGACTACATCACTAGTGAACACAGAGGAGACAAAATGTACTGGACAAGCAGCCAAAGGTGCACCAGATCTTGCAGTTCTCACTCCAAAGAAAGGCATGTTTGGGTGGTGCAGAATACCATAGAAAGTCCTCAGCAGAGAGACAACCCCCCACCCCCTATCATGCTTTTCCTGTCAGAGGTGCAGGGAGCACTCATCCAAAACAAAAGAGCCTCCTGGTCCCTGGAAAGGTCCTTGTAGAGCAGAGCTGAGCTGAAGTGGTGCTACCAGGGCGCCAGCATCAGTGAGAGACTGTGCTCTTCAGACTGTGCACAGCTCATGGCCGGGCTACCGAAAGGAGTGGCAAGGTCAGCCTTCAAGGACAAAAAGTGTGACTTCTCCCAAGTGGGTGAGGACACCAGGAGTTGGCTGAGGTGGGCTCTGAGCTCCTGAGCACTCCATAAGAGGAGTGTGGAGGGCCTGAGGGCTGAGAGGCCAAGCCTGGGAGGGAGACAAGCTGCTGGGCTCAGTCTTGTTTTCTCTGAGGATTAATATTGTGCAAAGGTTGATTTCCAGAGGGACTGGAATTAGCCTGAAACAAGGGGTGATTTGATTGGAGGAGAAGTCAGCTTGCCATTACTAAAAAAACAAACAAACAAAAAATCGAGGAATCAGAATTTACTTATTACTTCAACCAGGACTTCCTAAGGAGGTATAATCTGCTGAAGTCACAGGTACAAAGAGAAAAGGGAATGTGGAATGATAATGCTGTACACCTGAAGCTTGTATAATAATTTTTGAAAAAGAGAGAAAAGGGATCCCATCCATTGGCAGTCACATTGCACGAGCATCAGGCCATGAGCAACACAGCTTCACCCCCGACCAGGTGGTTCTTCCCAGGAGCTCTGTGGTCAGAGTGATTTGACACGGTTAGAAGATCCTGGTTCAAGGCGGGGACCATTTCTACCCAGTTTTGTCTTCCTTCCTAAGAGAACCAAACAGTTTACTTTGTAATAGAGAGCATTTAATACATATTTGTTGATTTATTAAATAAAAGCTAAAATGTAAGTGATTCATGTGGGGGAAAAAACTAGGAAAGGAAAAGCCATACCACCAAGAAAATAAATATCAAAGATTTTAGTGTATTTTAGACTACATACAAAAGTAGTTTTAAAATTTTAGTTTAAAATTCACGTTGTACTAATGGCCATATTGATTCAGACTGTATCAGGGGAGTTAGAATTTAAGTTTTCTCTGCTGAACTTTACATGCAAATCATAGTCAGAAATTGCTACCAAGTAATTTTTTTTAAATCTCTTCTTTATCATATGAATTTTAATGTAAAAAAAGAGAGAATTAACTTAAAATATCTCCATATATTGTGATATATTCCCTGCATATGAAATATGATATTTCTCTGCAGAGGGCCCTCTCTCAGGCACACTTGGCATATTCTAGCTCCTCAGCAAATTTATCTTTCTCACGTCCCCTACCAAGCTCACTCCACCTCTGGATACCCACATAGTGCAATGTAGGGAAGTTTAAGGTGCTATCTGGACAGCTGCCCAAGTTGGCCAAGTTCATTAATGCGTTAGACCTACAGATAGACAGTAGGCAAATTTACTTTTCAGAGTATTATATTCCCAAAGAGGAGCACAGAATTTAGCATTTGCAAATGGTAGAACCACTCTGACGGCAAGAGAAAAACCCAGTTAATTCACGGAGAGTTCCGTGATCTGGTTCTCTCTCCTGTTTTCCTCTGCTTTCTGGGTGACTGCCGTGCCCACTGTCCCTGGTGGTAAATGCTGATACTTCTAAGCTAAAATTCTGCGTTATATCTCTCGCCTGTCAGATTCAAGCATAACGAGCAAGTGCTGGAAAAGGTAGACAGAGTTTTGGTCCTTTTTCTTTTTGTCCTTCTTGCAAGTGCTGCTACTTCAGGGTTCTGCTGTTCATTAGGGATCAAGCTGCCAATATTGGCTTGCTCAGATTAGTTCTTTATATAACTATACCGATACCAGTGTTTGCATTCCTCTTCAACTGAAAATTTGTCAGAGAAGAAAGGCATTAAAACTGTCACTGTGGATAAAGATCAGATGTTTGATTTCAAACAGAAGAAGCAAACACTCCACCGTGGACTCCATTAACTCTTGAGCCCTCTGCTCAAAGTAATGTGCAGAGCTCGACCAGAACTGGAGAGGAGGGAATAAATCCAAATTTCACCACCATGTTAATAGTTCCAGAGGATATTAGACTTGGAGCAAACATACTTAGGAGAGGAACTAAATTGCAAAACCTTTCCCAGGTTTTTCCTTTGTTTCCTTTTGTTATAAATACGATTTCACAAAACAAGTAAGTCCAGCATACTTTATCTGAAAAACAAATAAGATTATATTCAACCATTTACATATAACTATAGATTTGGGAAGATGGTTCTAGAAAAATATTTAGACATTAGAAAATTAAGCCATTTTACGATACCTACATATCATCATTAGAAAACCAGCCCCATGTTGATGAATAAAATGCATACTTTCAAAAACTTCCCTATCATTCCACACTTTTCTTTCCTCCATTAAAATAAAACCAGTGTACTTCTCTATTTCATTGAATAATATAGAAATGGTTGTCTCTGATCTTAACCTAACCCTTGAATTTATATGGCAGTATTTCCAAACGCTCTGATCACTATAAAGATTAATATGCATAATATTTCTGTGACAAGCTAGATGACAAGTATTATTATCCCCATTTTATGGATTCAGACATTGGGGCAGGGAGAGGTTAAGAGACATGCTGAGTGTCATAAGGAAAATTAGACTCTCAGATTTAGTGTGCTTTCTATTATGCTATTTCTGAAGGGAGGTATAAGATGGTAGATGAGAAGTCAAGAACCCAGGGCTGTAATCTAAACTCTGGTGCTGACTCATCATATAGCCTTAGGCGAGTCATTTCGCCTCTCTGTGGCTCTGTCTCCACGTGAGGTAAAAGCGGCACTCTTACCAACCCTCCCCTCCCCTGCTGCGAGGATTAATGAAATGAGGCCTGTGCTGTGCAGCTTGCTGCTAGAAGGCTCTCTGTAAACACAGAATATGCTGAGTGCTCTCCTGTAGGGTCTGCAGCGTTTGGACAAGCCTCGAGAGACAGGGAAACAGACTGCCATGCCTTTGAATAGGCTGTGCCCGAGCGCCCTGGGGGACGGAGAGGCACAGCAAGACCATGGCCTTTGTTCTGAGTGGAGAAGTGCAGGCTGCCAAATGTGCTTGCTGCTCTGGGAACACCGTGGTCATCGCACCTGTGCAGCCTGGGGTGGGGCACCTGACTGGGCACTGCCGGACAGTCCTGCTACCCTCCCAGACCAGCCCTGAAAACTGGAGGAATCACCTGGTGGGCGGTTTTGTTCTTGGAAATCCCATCAAAAGTCAACCAGGTCTAGAAGACTACATTGGCAGTTGTGAAGATGGATTTAGCCTCACTCCAGTCCAGCCAGGGAGGGCTTGCAAGACCCCCCCACAGTAAACACTCCAGAATGAGGAGAGAAGCCCAAAGTCCAGCAGCTTTGGTAGGGGGTAATGCACGGGCGGAGGAGAGGAAATGTCGGACACAGGATTTCAGATTTTAGGTGTCGAATGCCACCATGCACAAACAAGGGATGGAAACAATAAGCCTTCCTTTACACACCCCAGCACAGGCCGCTTTTGACTTCACACTTGAAAAATGCTGGAAGGGCCTTGTCTTCTCCATCCCTGTCGTCCTCTACTGATTTTACACACAGCGTATGTGATGATGACTCTCAAATTCCTTTTTCAGGCCCAGAACTTTCTCTCGAACTCCAAATTCATTTATGCAGCTGCATAGTCAACGTCTCCGCCGAATGTTGAATAGGCTTCTCAAATTCGAGTCCAATAGTGAACCCCTGACCTTCCCCCACTAAACCTGCTGCCTCAACAATCTTCTTTGTCTCAGGTTACGGCAGCTCCATCTTTCCAGTGGCTCAGGCAAAGACATCAGAGTCACCCTAGACGTTTCTCTTCTCCTCTTAAGCCCCACCCACTACAGGGCACCACAGTCACACTTTGGGCATGACAGTCACAGTTGCCTACAATGACTCTCTTCTTACAGCCTCCAGGCAAACACTCTGGCCTGGCACCACTGCTGGCTCATAGGTCACGGTAGTAGGTACCTAAGTGGTTTTCCAATTTCTCTCTTTCCCCTGGAATCTATTCTCAATACAACACAAAATTATTCGTTTAAAACATAAAGGAGACCATTTAATGTCTCAGTCAGGGTAGACACTAGCACATGACGGGCCCCCGTTACCTCCCTGACTTCGTCTCCTACTAACCAGTGCATGAAGTGGCCCCTGTTACCTCCCTGACCTCATCTCCTACTAACCAGTGCATGACCTGGTCCCTGTTACCTCCCTGACCTCATCTCCTACTAACCAGTGCATGACCTGGTCCCTGTTACCTCCCTGACCTCATCTCCTACTAACCAGTGCATGAACTGGCCCCTGTTACCTCCCTGATCTCATCCCTACTAGCCAGTGCATGATGTGGCCACTGTTACCTCCCTGATCTCAACTACTAACCAGTGCATGACCTGGCCCCTGTTACCTCCCTGACCTCATCGCCTACTAACCAGTGCATGACCTAGCACCTGTTGTCTCCCTGACCTCATCTCCTACTAACCAGTGCATGACCTGGCCCCTGTTACCTCTCTGACCTCATCTCCTACTAACCAGTGCATGACCTGGTCCCCTTACATCCCTCATCTCCTACCATCCTTCCCCTGATTGGCCTCCTTGCTCTTCCTCAACTATACCTGGCACATTCCTGCCTCAGGGCCTTTGTACTGGGGCCATTCCTTCTGCAGAAATGGCCTTCCTCCAAAATCCACTTGCCTAGTTTCCTAAAGTCCTCCAAGTCCATGCTCAATCCCAAACCTTTCAGGGAGGTCTCTAGGGCCTCTCCCTGTTTCACACTGCAGCCCGCCTCTGCCCTGAGCTTCTCCAAGCCCCCTGAACAGCCCACTGTTTCTTTTTCCACAGCATTTATTACTTCCAGTATACTGTGCCCGTTTCCTAGGGCTGACATGACAAAGGACCGCAAACTGAGTGGCTTAAACAACAGAAATGTATGGTCTCATACTTCCGGAGGCTAGAAGTCCAAGGTCAATGTTCCTTCTGAGGCCCTGAGGGAAGGACCTCTCCCAGGCCTCTCTCTTGGCTTCTGGGGGGTTGCTGGCAATCCTCGGCATTCTTTGGCTTGTAGTGGCCTTCTCTCTGTGTCTCCACCTTGTCCTCCCTCTCTGTGTATCTCTGTGTCCAAATCCCCCTTTTGTAGGGACACCAGTCATACTGAATTCAGGCCTGCACTAATGACCTCTCTTTCACTTGATTATCTCTGCAGAGGCCTTATCTCCAAATAAGGTCACACTCTGAGGGACTGGGGGTTAGGAACCCAAGTTTTCTTCTCTTAGGGGACACAATTCAAATCCTAATGCACGTAATATGTTTATTTATTGTGTTTAATTTTGTTGTCCATTTTCCCTTGCTAGAAAGTAAGCTCTGTCAGTCAGATATTCTTGTGTGTGTTTGGTTGTTGATGTCATTTTCCCGATATAAAGCAAGCTAAGCGTTTAGAGTAGTGTTGAGAACGTAACAGATATCAATATATATTTTTTAATTGGGTGAATGGATGGACTTTATCACCATTTGCAGATGAGTTCTGTGTCTTGCCCAAAGTCCTGCAGATATTTAATCAGAGAGTCTGGACCCGGATCCCAGGCCCCCAGCTCAATACACAAGATCAAGATAAGTCACTGATGAAATGGCCTGGTGGTAATAGACATGATGAGATTATTATCAGATGGAAAATGTGGACTACAAAATCCCAGGAATCTGGCTAACTCTGAGGCAAACTTTTCTGGGCTCTGGTTTCAGCCGGTCATTTGGAGACCTGGATGCTGGTGAGCTCACCCCGCACAGTGTGTCTGTTAATCAAACAGCACAATAGTTGCCTGGATACCCTCCTCACTTCATCAGCCACGGTGGCCTGTTACCAATTTTCAGAAAATGAAACGAGACCCCTGAGGACTGTAATTTGGGGAGTGCAGTAATTTAGGAATGTTTAGAGGGATCTGGAAAACCTGTCCAGCCAGTTCACTCTCAGGCACAAATGGCAGGAGGCCCGGGTGTGTGCCAGCAAGTACCAAGAGCACTGGTGGCCTCCTTATCAGTCTCAGGACCAGGAACCTTTGTTTGTTTACTCTCTTAGATAAACTCTTGAATCCTTGGGAGTGCTTCAATAAATCTGTTTTCCTAAATACTTCATTCTTGTTTATAGAACGCATTCAAAAGATATGACAGCTTGTTGCAGACAGAAACAACGCCTCACTCTCACAAACTCCCTCTTCTTCCCTTGCCCTGAAATATTTCTTGAGAATGTTAAGGCCCTTTAAGTGCTGATCTCACTTAGCCTACGCGGAAAAGCCTTGCTGGGATTCCTTTGGGTAAATGTTGCATATTCTAACTCAAGATAGTTTCATGGACGCTAAGCTCATTCCTTAATTACATTTGGATTCCTTAACATATTTCAATATACGGCCATAATATAATGACTATTCCACCTGAGAGGCTTGAACGTATTTTTATTTTTCATCGTTATGAAAACGATCCAGTAGAAAATTTTGATCATTTTGCTTTTATAGAAACAGGGATTTAGCAAATTGTATTGATGTGTTTTTCCCGGTCACAATTAGTCCAGTGTCAAACCCAGTTCCCACACATGGATTTTTATAGTTCCCAGGCAGTTGGGTGTAATTCCAACAGCCTTGCCTTTATTATCTTTCTAATAGATTATCCTGCTTCATATCTCCGTGGCACCAGATGGCATTATCTCCTTAGATTGGCTGTTGCTTTGTTAATACAGAGTTACATAGAAACATTAAAGGTCAGGAGGATACCATATGGTCTACTCTGTCCTGCCCTTTTATCCCAGGAAAGGCCAGATCATCATCTGAGCAAGACCTCTGCCAATAGCTGCTTACATTTGATTCTCCTCTAGGCTCATTATTCCCATCTCTATTGAAATACTATAGCCAATAATGCCTTCAATGTCTCATTCTTTTTGTATTCCAAACAACTTATCTTATAAGAAACTAAATAATAAAACAACTTTTACCTGCTTTTTTAATAGATGTTGCTGTATACTTGTTTATATAAATTTTGTCATTTTTCTAACGATCTGAATATACTTTCCTAATGTTTTTGGTTATGGTTTATATTCCAGATCTACTGTGCCATCGGTTTGTAACTATCATTTGAAATCTGGGTAGCGTTTGTGCAATCCATTTGTATCTGTCATGGATATCTGGTCCTGTGTCTTGTGAGTTGGGTTTAACCCTTATTTCGTCTTTAAATTGTTACCCCAAATGTCTGCCATTCAAACGTAGAGGCCTTCACATCTCTCTAATGAATGCCAGTTCTAGTAAGATGAAAACGATTGAACTGTTGACTTTTGGGGAAGAGTTTCTCAATGAGAAACATCCTCACTTGGAACCAGCAGTCATCAGTCCCAGGAGAATTGCCGCAGGATGTTCTTTCAGGAGTTGATGGGATACCGGAGAGTCAGCCAATCAATAATTCTGATACTGGGCCTTTTCATCTTCAGGTACCCTACGCACATGAGTAGCGAATTCCTAAAACACTTCATCTGACCTGGAAGCACCTTTTAAACCTCTCTCTCTTTTCTTTCTTTTTAGCTCAAGAAGTTTGGATGAAAACTTGATTCTTCTTAAAGATATATATATCTCTTTGGGTCAAATTAGGTCAACTTTACCTTTTAGGACAATATGTTATGACTGTTGGCAGATCTCACTTTAAATTCCCTTTGGTGTTGTTGATTTATGAGAAACTCCTGAAGTTGTGGGAAGTGTGTGTTTGTTTCCTTCAGTTCAGATTAAGTTTTTCTTCCCTCCCTCTTACCTTGGGCCTTAAAGGTAACGACCTTCAGACTTTAGTTGGATTTTCACCAGATACAGTTAATAAATAACTACGCCATACAAAACAAGATATAGACCATTTAGTAACCTCAGTTCTTAATACGTTTTCCTACATCCCTCACTCTCAAGCAGCCAAGAAATTCTGTTTATAATTTCAGATATTTTCCTTCATCTTCAAGCTCAGCTGGTGCCCCACTTTTCTTTTTACAAAAGTCATCTGGCTCCATTCCTGGCATTTCACAAGCTCCAGAACCATGAGGCAAGTTATAGACCTGAACTTACACATTTTAAGTGTGTGCCTTCCTGCAACCTTCCGCAGTCACCTGTACATTATAATTGGGGTTGTTTAAGTATCATTTGTAATCAAGGCATTTGAAGATTCTTTTTCAAGATGCTACAGATAGACTCAAAGACTGTAGGGGTTATGAGTAAATACTCAAAGAACATAAGACTTACAAAGGAATGACATAGAGAGAAGATCCAAACTACTCCAAATATATTGCCCCATTATCTGGGGATAGTGGTAGTAATGGAATCTGCCTCCTGGGGTTGGCATGTGCTTGAGCTGATGGTCCACGTAAAACATTTATCTCAGTGACTGGAGAGTAACAGCCTTCTATAAATGTTATTATTACATGAGCTCTAATGGTAATTGCAAGGTGATTGTTGTTATTCCTATTTCACAGATAGATAAACTGAGGCACAGGTAGGTGAAAAGACTATTCAACTCAAACTGTGAGCCTGTGAAAAAGGCAAGACAAAAGCCCAGAGATTCTAAATGTTATCTGATTTATACACAGTATAGCCTACAATATAATACAATATCTATTACAGACAGAAATGAGTCTCCTGGTTACCATTTCCCCAAACAAATAGAAATAGAAGTCATTCAGCCCTGAAACCCACGTAAGTGCAGGTAGATGAAAGCTTTCCCTCTCCAGGTACGGTCAAGGAAGATGGCATCTTGGGTCCAGGCTATGCGAGGTTTCAGAGGGCACAGACTGGGGCAAGGCTAATTGACTGAAGGGTGTGACATCTCTGAGAAGATGGGTTAGGATTAATGCTGGGTGTTTCAGATTATTGAAATAAACCTCTGATGTTCTTAACACTTATCTAGATTAAGTCCCACTCCTGAACCCCTGTGCTCATCTCCAGCTCTAATAATGTGTCAGTAATGGTGACCAGTAAATTAACCCTGGAAAACACTTATTGATCTCTACCTTAGATTGCTGACTTCAAAAAAATGTCATTGTTTCATCACATACACCGTTCTGCCTCATTAGCTGCTGTCACTGTGTTCCTGGGCACCCAGGGCTGCATTATTCGTGACACAGTCACTTGGGGTGAACTTGCCAGGGTGTTACCAGACCGAGACAACAAGTGGTTTTCATCCTGCCATCGTCTGCCTCCACTGTGGGCTGAAGGGACACCTGATCCTGCTCCCCAGACCAATAGACAGAGAGCCTGAGACATCTAAGGATGATCCACAGCGTTTATTCTCCTCTTCGTAGCCTAGATAAGTACATGAGCTTGAGGAAATCGCCTTCCTCAAAGGCGACTTTCGAGGCCTAATAAAGCTCCTTTTCATATAATAATTGGCATCTCCTAGGCTCCTGTTGATGACCCCACTCACCCCAGGAATGTTTACAGTAGAAGTTGCTGAGAGCCATTAGATGATTCTTAATTAGGTAAGAACTAGCTGGAGTTCTGAAATGCAAATTAGAAGGCCGTGAGAAGTGGAAATCAGATCAGGTCATTAAGGATCAGGCTGGGAAACAGCATAAGTTTGCAAAAACAAGAATGTGAAGGCAAAAAAGGAAATTCCACTTCCATAGACATAGGAGGCAACGGGAAAACATTTTAAAATTCTAGTCTCTACAGGGTTTATCATTTATTTGTACGTGGACAAGCAAGTCATAGAGGGAAAGAGAATTTTTACTTTCCATTTTCTTCAAATAGCATGGGGAACTAAAAGAATTTACTTTTTGTGATAGATGAAAAATCAAGCAGGAGTAGGGAGAAATGTGGGAGGGTTGAGGCATTTAAATTGTGGAATTTGATAAAAAAATATTTCAAGAGGCGATCCAACCTTGGGGAGAGGGCTTAAGAAGCAAAACTAAACATCCCCAAAGCAAATAGCTGTCCAAGCAGATGGCGGTCCCCTGGGATGTTTGCTTATGGAGTCATATATCATGGCTCAAACATTTCTGGTACTTCTCTTCCAGGTAAAACCTCTGCCACATTCTTCTGGTGATTAGTAGCAACAAATACTTGTTCTTTGAGGTTTGATTCAATTCTACACACAGCGAAAAGTGTTTCTCAACCAATATTTGTGAATAATATGTGTGATTAAGTTTGGTAACACTGTGGGGTTTGGGGGTAGGGAGAAGGAGGGTTATTTGGAGTTTTTTTCCATAATGCAATAAAACTAAATTTTCTTTCATGGCTTGTAACATGGTCCTAAAGGAAAAATGTAATTAATAGAAGCTTATCATTGATTTTAATTCCAATTAATTGAGGTTTCTCTGCAACAGAGAAATATTTGAAGAAAAGTCTTCCCTCTATTGTCCATTTTAGCATACATTTTTCAGAAGGACAATGTCTAATTTAATTTTCTACACTTTGATTTCTACATAAAGATTAAAGAGAGTTTTGGGAAAATTGAATTTATCAATATTTTTGAAAAAATGACTCATGAGAAGAGGTTAAAGGAAGTGGGTTTAGTTTAATTGAGAGCAATGCTGAGGGTATGTCAGCTGGTAACCCCACTGGACGAAGGCCTGGGTGGGGAAATGGAGGGTTCTGGGGGGACTGAACTATAATTCTCCATTTTCACCGAGCACAGAGTAACGGTACTATGCGTGAACAGAAACTACAGTCATGGAATATTGCGGCCTTTTGAGGAGAGTAGTTTCCATCTTAGGAAACACCCAGTTGTTTGCTGAGCCCCTGGGTGGGTCTGGGGACCCCACAGGTCAGCCCAGAGTAGAGTCTGAAGGTGGCAACTGAAAGGAGGTTCCTCGGCCTGAGAGCATCAGATTGCTTTGGCAAGTGATGGGGACCAGAGGAGAGAGGTGGACGCAGGCAGATGATTAGAGGTGGGGTTCCCAGTGGGTGAAATGGCTGAGACAGTTGCAGGAACTAGAACTTCTAAGTTGAGATATTAAGAACTTTTTTTAAAATTTCCACATAAACAGGGGTTTGAACACCCGAGCACAGGGGTCCCTGGAGACCGTCGTGAACTGGCTACCAGGTCAGCCTTATATCTCTCTGCCCGGTTTTCTACCAATGCCTTGTTCATGAGTTTAGGGAGGAAATTTTTAAAAAGGGACTGTATTCCATATCTAATTTAAAGTATGAGAAACTAGAAGAAGAGAAAAAATGAGCCATAAAGTAGGCTAGTTAAGCATAAGGAGCCTGAAGCCAGGAGGCACTGTCAAATTGAACAATCCCAGGAACTTTGGGAAGAGTCGTCTGTCATTCTCGAAATGTTTAGTGTATTCGTTTTCTACAAATTACCACAAACACAGCAGCCTAAAACAATACCCATTTATTGCCTCACAATTCTGTAGGTCAGAGGTTGTACAGAGGCCTCTCCAGGCTAAAATCAAGGGGTTGGCAGGGCTGCCTTCTTTACAGAGGCTCCCGGCAGATTCTGCTTCCAACTCATCTGGGGCACCAGCCAAGTCGGTTCCTTAGAGCTGTGGGCTGGGGTACCGTTCGCTTGCTGACCGTCACCCGTCTTTGCTCCCAGAGCCTTTCCAAGCTCCTCTTCAGGCTTCCTGTGCTCCTTGAGCTCTGTCTCTGGTAGGGGCATGTGGGTCCTACTTCTCAGAAGCTGCAGTGATGCATCTAGTCCCTCTCATACTTCGAATCTCTCCAATTTCTTCTTCCAGCCAGAGAAAGTGCTCTGCGTTTAAGGGCTCCTGTAATTAGATTGGGCCCATCTGGATAATCCAGGATAATCTCCCTATTTTAAGGTCTTTAATATCAATTACATCTGCAAAGTCTCTTTTGCCATGAAAGAAACATATTCACAGGTAGCAGGTATTAGATTGTAGACACCTTTGGAGGCAATTCAGCCTACCACAATACTCAAATCTTTAACAATCGAAGACACCTTTATAGCAGCTGAAAAGGTAGTTGGTTATGTGACGGGAGAAGAGGGAGAGGAAGGGAAGAAGTGCTAAAAAGTTGAATGAGAAGGAGAAGCAGGGCGGCACACACTCATGGAAATCAACTCCAGGAGAGGTTCCTTGAGCAGCTTGCACCAAGGCCGGCCCAGCTCAGCACGGCTGCAAGCAGAACCCACGCACCTGTAGCACAGGCAACCCTACTCAAAGCACCTCCCTGTGTAGGGCGGAGCCCGGGCAGTGTGAGCAGGGAGGGGAAGTTTTGATTTTGTTAAACTCTTTCAACTCAAATTGTGGAGACCTCCCCCTCTTTGAATCCCATTCAGATATGCATACGCACATTTACACCTGGTGTGAGATTTATTTGCCACATTTTAGAGCACAGCAAGTTTATGGGTAAGTTACAAACTCTAGAAACAGAGTTATACAGCAAATCCACGAGAACTTTAACCACACTGTAAGTGTTATAATGACAGATAGGGTTGATTGAAGAACAAATCTTTTCTTTGATAGTATGGGGTTTACCCTACGTTTATCTTCATTTGAGTTTGCAAATTTATTTTGCATTTGTCTACTTTTTTGTGTGGTTGAGAGAGTTTTCCTCATGTTAGACTGCAGTTTTCTTATTAGCTGGATCATTCCTTTGAGAGGAATATGGTCTGAAGGTCAGTGTTAAAGAACACCAGGCGAGCTCAGGTCAACCCAGCCACTCCTTTTCCTATGGCATCCAAGATCTCTAATTTTTTCATCCTCTCTTTTAATTCTTTATTCCAATACGAATATCTGTGAATGCTTTAACTGGCCTGGCTTTCCCTTTAATGCGTTCTGATTTCTTTCTAACTTTCCAAATTGAGAAGCTAGTAAATATTTGTTGTCAGGTTGCCTACCCAAAAGCCAATCCACAATTAATATAACTTGATGTGCTTCAAACTCTCAAATACAATCTCCTAAAAGAGAATATCTACCTTCCCGAGTCTACGCATACCTGCATAGCTGGTTCCGCTATTTTTACCTAACTGATAGAACAAATTAACTTAAAACAACTTCTATCAAACTTTTTTGTTTGTGTTTTTTTTTTTAATGGCATTGGCTATTGGCCTGTTAATTCCATCAAACAACAAAAAGAACTGTGGATATATCCATCAGACTCAGCAGGTGAATTTTGGCCATATTCTCTGATGTATAAATATTGTCTAACCACTCCCTTTATTTCACTTTCCAAGAGGAAAATTTTCTCCTGGAAAAGTATATAAATTTTAGAATAGTACTATAATAGGAACTTTTTTCATATGCAGATTAAGTATAACTTGTCTGCATTTAAAAGGATTAACAGTCCACATATTTTTCCTTAGTTGGTGCTGATATAAATACGTGTATTTAAGAACATATTTGCAGGCGTGTACTAACACCTGCTATTTATGATATCCTCAGAAACCTTAATGACCCATTTTTGAATATATATCTCAGAAGAATGCAGTGAAGCATTTGGAGTACCGGGTTCTGGAGACAACTTTCTCAAACTCCAGGAAGGAGCAACCAAACTCATCCCTCTGAGCAAGAAGGAGGACTGAGGTAAGCATCCTACTGTGCGTAGTGGAAGCACAGATGAACAGCAGGTATAATCATTAAAATCTCTGGTCCCTGGCAACAAGTCTGAAATGGCTAGCTATCAATTTCCCAGGTGATATGCCAACTAAATAGTAATAGGACACCAAAAACACCTGGAATGAGGGGCTGACCCCGTGACATAGTGGTTAAGTTTGTACACTCTGCTTTGGTGGCCCAGGGTTCATGGGTTCAGATCCCGGGTGCAGACCTACACACTGCTCATCAAGCCGTGCTGAGGCGGCATCCCACATACAAAATGGAGGAAGATTGGCACAGATGTTAGCTCAGGGACAATCTTCCTCACCAAAAAAAAAAAAAAAACCTTCACCAAATAAAAAAAAACCAAATATCTAGAATGATCATCAAAAAGCCTAATTCCTGGCAACAAAATGTCAGTGTCTAGCCATGCCTGCCCACAAAAATTGCCAGCTAAGTGATAATATTTAAAGGAATTGAGTAATTGGAGAAACTTGGAAGAACTGGTAACAAGCCTGAAGGAGAAGCCATAGTTATTTTGGAGAGATTGTGGTGGAACTCTTCAGGGTACCACAGAGCATTGGCACCATTGGGAGCAAACCTCATAATTCCCCATCTTCCGCCCATTTAGATGCAAGAGAAAGAAAGCTCAAAAGAAACTACTTGAATGTACTCAGAAAATGTATAAACATAGTGTTCTTGGAATCAAAAAAGTTCCTCTCACCCCCAGTGGATCTGTCTATCTTTGTCACCAAAGTGAATGCTTGATCAATCTATTCTTAGAGATTTCCATGAATAAGCTCATTTAGCAACATTAGAGTTTATCAAGATTTTCCATTAATATTAAAGTTCTTCCCTAAAACAAGAAGCCTAGATGTCAGTGGGATACAGTATTGCTCCAAATACCCTGTAGCAGGCAGAGTGGCTCCCCAAAGATCCTAATCCCCAGAACCTGTGTGTATGTTACTTTCCACGGCACAAGGGACTTTGAAGATGTGATTTAGGTTATAGATCTCAAAATTGAGAGATGATCTTGGATTATCCAGAGGGCCCAAGCTGATCACATGAGCCCATAGAAGCAGATGTTCTCTGGCTGGAAGCGGAGGGTGTGAGCAGGTGGAGGAGTCAGGAGGGTAAGAAGGACCTGCCATGCTTGGCTGGCGTGAGGAAGCAGCCATGTGACAAACGTGGTGGTCTCTAGGAGCAGGGAGCAGCCCCAGCAGTCAGCCAACAAGGAAACGGGGACCTGGGCTCTGCGGCCCCAGGCAACTAAACTCAGCAGCAACGTGCGTGAACTTGACGTGAACTCTCCCCCAGGTCTCCGGACCAGAGCCCCACCTGGTCGGGGCAGCACCTGGCGAGACCCTGAGCAGAGGAACCAGTTAAGATCCCTGGACATCTGACCTCCAGAACTGGGAGATGATAAAGAGGTGTTGTTTTAAGCTGCTAAGTTTGTAATAAAGTTTATGGCAGCAATAAAAACTAATAGAGGGATTTTTGACAGTATTTTGAAATTTTCTTATTAAACAAACCTCCCCTATGTACGTTAGGATTTGAGTCCACTATTGGGGAAGGCAAGCTTATCTGACTCTGTGAACAATCCAGAGCTCAATCCTTTGGGACACAATACACAGGGAGCACCTGATGTGTGTAGGCACTGTGCCGGGTATGGTACCCTGCAGGTTTCCGGGCAGTCACAAGGGAGACGACAAGGAAGAATCATCACCCGTATGGGGCACCTCTACCGCAGCATTTAAGGTATGTTGGAAAGGCTTAGCGCATCCCCTCCAAACCATCTCCCCATTGCTTCCTCTGTTTATTTACAGGATGATTCCACTGATCAGAGATTTTTTGCTTAATTCGAATTTCCTGGCAGGAAAGTGGGAGCTCTCATTTACATTTTAACAGACATTTAATCAATTTCTTTTTTCCAAACGTCTAGAATAATCAGCTTCAGAGAAGTAATGGGGGTTCTTTGGGTCTGGAAAGACTTAGAGGAAAAGTTAAATTGAAATATGAGGCACTCTGGGAGAGGCAAAGACTTGTAGGGTGCCGCAGGAGTTCCAAAGTAATGTGAAGGCACTGGATCTCTGCGTGAGAGAAATGGAAAACCAGGGGGCAGAAGAAAAGCACAGAAGGAGAAGGAGGTTGACAAAGCCAACCTGCATGAATTGTGACAATTCACTTAGGGATAATCCTTCCTCTGGGTCAGGGCCTGAACCCTTTGCAGTCTGGTACCTGTGGACCCCTTCTCCAAATAATGTTTATAAATAAATAAAAAAGATTGCACAAGATTATCAAGGAAATTAATTATATTGAAATTCAGATATCACAACGTTAAAAAATATTTGTGATATCACAATATATGGTTCTTTATTAGTGTTTTAAATAAATTGAACTAGTTCGAATAACCGTACCAAAATTTCAAAATAGCAATGAGCATAAATGATATTTCAAGTTATCTGCAACACCAGTAATATGTTACGGAAATATCTGTGACGCTATTGTTGACAAGATCATAATCCTGCTGTGCTCCTACAATTTGTGGCTTACGTTCATCATTAAAGAAATACTCCTTTCCAGTTAGAGGCTAGTGCAAAATTAAGACATAACTTTTTCCCATCCAAGGCCATGCACTCCTGAATTCTCCGCATGGACCCACCCCTCAAGGAGCAGCCCAGGTAGATTCACGGTCTCCAGGTTACGGACTCCTGACCTAGGGCACCCAGGGGCCTAGGGCACCTGCATATCACCTAGTTTGCTTTAAAAACGTACAATGTCGTGTAATGTTATGAATAAAACTTACTGAAAAATAAATAAAATTTATAAAAATAAAAACATAATTTGAAAATAAAGGATTCAGATGAATGAAGCAGCCTAAGTTTTGCTAAATCACACAAGTAGATGATTTTGAGGCATATTTTGTACACAGTTATGAGGCTCATTTTCATCTGAATTGTGTTCTATGCAGATACAGTCATTGTAGCCAGGATAAGGCAGATCTAATTACATAATCTTTTCCTCTTTCTGTCAATGGGGCTAATGAAGTTATTTAACAGTTTACGTTGAAACGGTCCATTCAGGTTAAACAGTGGGTGCAAGGGAAAGCCCCTTACAAATTCCCATCCTTTGGAATTTAAGGCTTTTGTGGAGTTGATCACATCACAAAACCTGGGATGAGATCTCCTGCTTCCTGATGTCCAAGTTAGGATTTGATCCACCGCCCTAGGCCTTTCCACAAAGTGTTGCACTAAATTGAATATCCAAAATCAAGTTAGTACATTTTTCCATCCAATCATCCAAAATGAGCAAGTACTTCAATCTTTTAAGCATGAGCAACACGTGTTTAAGTGGCCCTAAAATTGTTTTTTTTTACCCCTGTGGATAATTATAAAACAACCAGGAAGTAATCAAGAATTTCTGAGTTATGAGAAATGTGTTCTTGTTAAAAATCCAGAGCAGTTTGGAGAATCTTCAAAGTCATGCAGAGAGAAAGGCACTGCTAGGCATTCATTGAGACATAACTGACATATTTTCAGTATTAGAGAAACGATCATTCCCCGATTTTATTCAGATCTGGAGATCTGTACAGAAGCAAATAGAAACAGAAATGGTTACCGCTAAAATTGTTGAAAATGTTACAATTTACAGCAGAGAACTCAGAGAAATTTAAGACCAAGACGAGGAATTGCCTGTGATACCCCTCACCAGGAGCAGGGTGTGATACACAAGAGGATCAACAGACTCACAGACACAGGGGCTAAAAGGGGGTGACAACGCAGACAGACCACTGAAGACATCTTCAGTCACTCCAGTTGAGGGATGATGAGAGGCTCCACCAGCTGTATTATGACTCTGTCTGCAGGTTGTTTTAGGTTCTCTTATGTAAATATATGCACGGATCAATGGTATAGCCAACTGCCTCTTGTAGTTTGTAGTCTTTTGTTATCTGTACATTTCCTATTGGAATAGTTTCTTTGGTTGCTGTTGTGGTCATTTGTTATTTTTCTGTGCCCAGACACCCTTTCCTCCATTGTTATGGACTGAATATTTGTGTCTCCCTAAATTCATATGTTGAACACCTAATGTCCCATAGACTAGATTTGGAGATAGGGCCTGTGAGGAGGTGGTAAGGGTTAAATGAGGTCATAGGGTGGGGCCTTAATCCAACAGGACTGGGGCCATGAGAAGAAAAGGAAGAGACACCAGAGCTCTCTTCTTCCACACATGAGGATGCAGTGAAAAGGTGGCCACCTATCAGCCAGGAAGAGAGCCCTCACCAGGAACCAAATCAGCTGGCACCCTGATCTTGGACTTCTAGCCTCCAAAATTATGAGAAATAGATATCTGTTGTTTAAGCCACCCAGTCTGTGGTGTCTGTTATGGTAACCCAAGCAGACTACTATACCCATCTTCTCATAAGATCACCCATTCTTTTGGGGGATAATCTCTTTCATCTCTTCTTGAGATTCTGATGAGGCTGCCAATCAAAGCCCCCAAACACCCTGGCCACAGGTAGAACAGAGAGACACATGGATCTGTCTAATTATAAGTCCACCACCATAGACACATAGGAGAAAGGAAGACCACGTCTACTCTGGGCTTGCTAAACTGGGTGATGGGAGCCTGCCTGGAGCTGTCTGAACCTTGCCCCTCACTTTCTTTCTCTCCACCAAGTAAGCCCACTAACCATCGGAAGAAGTGCTGACTGCACAAATCGAAAAAGGATAGGCTGATGGTTGGAGAGAGGGAGCAGAGGGAGTGAGGGGAGAAGGATGATGGGAGAGTGAGGAAGAGAGGGAAAGGGAGGAAAGGAGGAAGGTGCGACAGCAGACCCTGGAACTGCCTGCCGCAGGAACCTGAGAACTAGGGCAGCTTGAAGAAACATTTCCCTCACCTGGGCAACATCAACAGCTTTGATCAGTTGGCCTGAGTATTCCATGGTTTTGAAAGAACAAGAGTGTCTAATAAAATGGACCCTGGCCACTTATTCCTTGGGCAATCCAAGCATTTGACACACTTGATACTTCAGTGGCTATCAAAAATGAGGTGGTGAAGTCAGCTTCTGACTGAGCTCAGGCAGCAAGGGAAGACCACACTGGTTATAGCCAATATATTGGCATGGGCAGTGGACAGTTAAGGTGAAGTGTCATTGAACAGTGCAAGAGGTCTGGCAGAACAACACTTCCACAGATCTGTGTCACGTGTCTTTTCTGAGACCTCTCCTCCAAATATCTCATACAGAGAGCTAAGCCATTGTACTGACTTCAGAAGTGCTCTCTTAAAAAGCACAGTGTGGGGGCTGGCCCAGTGGCATAGTGGTTAAATTCACAGGCCCCACCTTGGGGCCCGGGGTTCGCAGGTTCAAATCCCAGGTGCAGACCTACGCACCGCTCATCATACCATGCTACGGCAGCAGCCCATGTACAAAATAGAGGAAGATTGGCACGGATGTTAGCTCAGGGACAATCTTCCTCAAGCAAAAAGAGGAAGATTGGCAACAGATGTTAGCTCAGGGCCAGTCTTCCTCACCAAAAAAAAAAGCATGGTGTGGAGGTGGGGGCTATGAGCACGAAAATATTTGGAACACATTAAAAACCCCATTATATGACATCTAAGTTGTTTCTTTGGGATTACTGGAATCTTCTTTCTCTCCACCTCCTGTTCCTCCTCTTCTTCCTCTTTTTCCCGTGGAAATATATTACTTATGTGATAACAAAGAGGACTTTTAAATTTTTTTTAAGTATTATACAGTCAAAAACTAATCAAACTAAAAACCAAATTAAAATGAATGAAATCTTGATTACCAGGCCCTGGTAAATGTCTTACTACCTTCCCACTAAATTGTGAACAATATTAACCCCCACTCCCTGCTTCAAGGATAATCCCCACACAGGCCAAGACAGTGTTGATGAATCTGGGAGGAATCTCCACTTATTCCAAATCATTTAGAACTAAAATTACTTTTTATTTTTATTTTTATAATGGAAAATTTTCAAACACAAAAGTAGAGCAAATAATATAATGAGCCCCATACAAGTATCTTGGAGTTTTAAAAATTATCAAATCATTGACAACATGGTTTCAATTATATCACCATCAACTTCTCTGCCTCTTCTATGACATGCTACAAATTCCAGATAGCATCCATAAATATTTCACAGTGTATTGTATTTGGAATTTGAAAAAACTCTGCCTAGGCTTTGCATCATAAAACAAAGGTAGGAAGACATTTCATTCAACAATCTCCCATAGACGTGAGCGTGAGCCTTTGGCCTGGCTTTTTAAAGGCCCTTGCCTCTGCTTGCTGTTCCAATACCAAGAGGTAGTATCCACCTTCCCTCCCCTGAATCTGGGCTGCCCCATGACTTGCTTTGACCGAAGAATGCAGCAATGCTGTGCTGATTTTAGGCCTAGTTCTTAAGAAGCTGGGAAGCTTCCATTTTCACTGTCTTGGAACGTACGCTCTTAGAAGCCAGCCACCATATAAAGCGTTCAGACTGGACCACTAAGTACTTGGAGGCCTCACTGAGGAGAAGGGAGGTGCCCTCTGAGCCCAGTCAGCCCCGCTCTTCCAGCCGGTGCAGATTTCTCAGATGACCCCAGGCTCAGGAGGGAGCCCAGGCATTCAGGAGGAGCCAGAGGCCGCTCAGTAGAGCCCAGTGAATCTACAAACAGTGAGAAATAATACTGTTGTACTAAATTCCTAAGTTTGGGTGTTTGGGGACAGAATTTTTTAAATGGTAGAAATACCAATGTAAAAAATTTGAATATGGTTCACTGAACATTCCACAAAGCTATTAGGTAAAAGTAAGTTAAGATAAAAAGAAATTGTAACTATATAAGTGGTAGGATTGACATGATGGTGGCAAAGTGGCGTAGCAGCAGAAATGAGACTGGCTGGGTCAACAACAAACTGTATCTGTGACTATGGAAACGTTACCTCAGTTTTCTTATCTATAAAATGCAAATAAATTATCTACCCTCTAGGGTTGTCATGAGGATCAAATGAAATAATGAAAGACAAACATTTAAAATGAGAAATAATATAATCAAAGCCACAACAGTAGAGTGGAATTGATAAATTCAAGACATTAAGATATTGACAAAAATTGACATTAAATACTGACATTAAAAATTGACAAATATCTGGCAAATGTAGACAGTAAAAAGAGAGGTGAAAGAAAGAGATTGAGGTAAGAAAAGGAAGGAAAACAAAGCAGAGAAACATAAATAGTAAACATTAGAAACCAAAAAAAGTAATATAATTACAGAGGTGAAGAAAAAATTCATCTAAGAAAATACTATGTAAACTTCTGAATAAATAAATTAGAAAATCTTGAAGAGATAGCTATTTCTGATGACTGACTGATGGAAGAAGAAATGGAAATCCTGAATAGACAAAATGGAATTACTAAAACTACTATCAAAGAACTACTTCCAACAAAGTCACGGAAACCAGATTGTTTTACTCTTTTTTCCCTTTTTATCTTTCAAATAACTGATAGTTCTTGTGATGTTTTAAAACTCCAGAGCATGGAACAGTGAATATTGGTTTTTGTTTATTAGTTCTGCAGTGAGATGATTTCTAGCTCTCGCTTTATTTTCTTAGTTTTGCAATATTCCTTTTTCGTCTGATTCTGTTGTTCTGTCTTTGAGATGTGATCTCTTGCTTTATTGAGTTTATGTTCTCATGAAAGTATCTATAGAAATATGAGAATTTTCCATACTTTGTGGAAATTTCTTCTCTCCTTGAGTTATGCTTTTTTCCAGATTAGGTTCCTGTTTAAAAAATTTATAGTGGGTATGCATCTCTTCTACAATCCCCAAGAAAACCTAAAAAGAGTTTGGAAAACAGATGTTGTGAGAGGAAATTTACTCCATATGATATAAAAACATATTGAAAATGTACAACAATTAAAAGTATGTTGTTCTGGCGTAAGAATAAATAGTTAATTAGTGGGAATTTTCTTTAAAAGGTGGTTTGTGGACATCTAAATCTATCTATCTGTCTATCTATCTATCTATCTCTCTATCTATCTATCCTCTATCTATCATCTATCTATCTTCTATCTATCTATCTATCTATCTATCCCCTATCTCTCTATATCTATCTATCTATCCTCTATCTATCTATCTATCATCTATCTATCTATCTATCTATCTATCTATCATCTATCTATCTGTATCTATCGATATCTATCTCTCTATCTATCTATCTATCCTCTATCTATCTATCATCTATCTTCTATATATCTATCTATCTATCTATCTATCTATCTATCTATCTATCCCCTATCTCTCTATATCTATCTATCTATCCTCTATCTATCTATCTTCTATCTATCTATCTATCTATCTATCTATCTATCTATCTATCTATCTATCATCTATCTACCTCTGTCTATCTATCTATCTGTCTATCTATCTATCATCTATCTATCTATCTTTTGTTTTTCGCCCGGCATCTAGTCACCATCCTGCTCCCTTATTTCCTTCTGGGGATCCACTCCTTCCTGAACTCTCATTCCTGTGATATTTTTCTGGGTCACTTATAACTTTGGCTTTTCCCTGCTAGCTCTGAAGCTGCAGGCAGTTGGTTATGGAGCTGCTTCAGGGAGCATAGGGCTTCCGGAGGCCACCCCACTCTCTGAAGGAGGGCGAGCTGCGAGACAGAGAAAGAAAGGATCATGATTGTTTCGACTCTGAATCCAGGCAAGTCTCAGGTTAACCTCATCCCTTAGCCTTTCAACTGGATTAACCAAAATCTCCCTTTTTTACTGAAGTCTGTTTGAGTTACATTGATCCTAAGTGCTATCGGTTTATTTTCTGAACTTCTCCTATTTTTAAACAGCTTTACTGAGGTATAATTCACAGGCCACACAATTCATTTAAAGTGTAGAATTGAATGGATTTTAGTATATTCATAAATGTTTGAATCCATCACCACAATTTTAGAGCTTATTCATTACCCTATACTCTTAAACCAGGATCACCCCAGCCCCCAACTCCTCCAGCCCTAGAAACAGCCATTCTACATTTCGTTTCTATAGATTTTCCTGTTCTGAACTTTTCTTGTAAACAGAATCATACAACATGTAGTCCTTTGTGACTGACTTCTTTCACACAGCATAATGGTTTCAAAGCTCATCCATGCTGTAGCATGTATCAGTACTTCATTCTTTTTTATTGCCAAAATAACATTCCATTATACGGATACACCACATCTTATTTATCCATTCATCAGTTGATGGACATTTGAAGAATAGAAAAAAGGTCCATTGATAAAATATTTTGACGGTGTTTTACTCCTTCTCTTTTCCGTTTCTATTAAGCAATCCCTCTGACCCTAAAACTGACCAGGTCTACAGTGAACACCCATTGTTAAGATGCAGGGCCCTTGGCTGGACGTCCTCTGTGACAGACAAGGACAGATGACTTGAAATGACTAGGATGCTCTCATCAGCATGTATGGAAGTAAACAGCAACTGAAGCAAACGTCTATCTTTTAAAATTTCAGAGCTCAGTGTTAGCAGTTCTGGAACACAAATGATCAGTTGTAAGGACCGTGTAGCTGCTTTCCCTTTCTGAAAAACTGACTCCTCTTAACCTGCTGGTCGATAGCTGTGATTCTGTGTGGAAGACACAAGCTGCCCCAACATAAGCAAAAACAGATTGCTAATCAGGCAGTCCCAAACAGTTGTAATTCATTTATCAATTCTTATCTTTTTCTCGAAGTGCTCCCACTTTGCCCTCAACCCCTGGAATCACGGAGAGTTTTATGGGAGAATAATGCAAACCAAACTCTGTCAGTGTAACTAAATTTTCACATCCATGTCTTATTCACACCTCTGCTGAGATGTGAACAAGCATTCAGGTTTGACCCCTGAATGCTGTGAGACGCAGCTGGAGGAGAGATTGATAAGCAGCTACAAAGAGCTCTACTCAACAGACCAGGACAGTAAGCTGAGGAAAACTTAAATCTATTGGTAACATGATCACTTTTCTTCTCTTGTAGGATGATCTAGCAGGTTATGAGCCATCAAGGGAAAACACCCCTCATGACCTTTCTCTCAGTTTTAAACATAAGTTTCCTGAAAGAATCTAGGAATATTAACTATTTATCAATACATACTTGACTTCCCCCTTCGTTTTGTTTTTTTTCCCATCCCTTCTCAAGCCTGTAGAATCTGTCTGCCTTTGGAGCAGGGATCTGTCGTTTGTCTGGTACAGATCATCATCTGGGTATGGCGTGGACGTTTTATGGCCCTTTATATAGACCAGCCTGAGTGAAATAAATACACGAGATGCAAAGCTCAAAGTGACATATTCCAGATCTGACATTCTTACAATGGCTTTGAGCTTCAGGCGCTGACAAATATTCCACTCGTACAACGCTCCCAGAAGAGGAAATGTAATGATGTTTATGTTATGCAATATGTAAAATATTTATACCCCAGCTTCAACACAAACTGACTGTCATTTAAATCAAGAGATAATGTTTACAATTAGGACGAGAGGAGTTATCTGTGCCACTCTTTGTAGGCAAAAGGGGAACCCAATAGAATAAATGATCAGTTTAGGTACAGAATAAGGTTCCCCCAGTGTCAGTGTTTTAAAGAATAACAGTTATGGGAAAGGTTTTTAATGTGCTTGCTTCTTTTAGAATTGTGAAATTACCGAGAAGGGCAAAATTTATGCCTTTCTAACTATTGCCGTTATCTTTAGAATGGAAAAGTCTTTTCTTTTGACAAAACATTCTTTCATGAATAACCTCTTCAAGAGCATTTAGTTATCATTATTAATAAATTGTTACAGTAATAAATTATATTTTAAACATTTTATTAAATGCAGTTCTCATGTACTTAAAATAAATTGCAAAGCCGGCTTTTTTTCCTGATATTTAATGTATATGGTATGACACAATGTGCTTTTAATATATTTAATGTTATATACTTTAAAATGTAAGTGTGTTGTACTTTTATGGAACTTACTTTATATTCCTTTCTGTATGGAAAATGTATTGCTTTTTAATATGGGTTCATTGTGGAGTGCCATTAGGAAATAGAGCAGGGTTCTTAAAGGTGGTAACTTTCAGAATTTAAGTACATTAAGTGTGGGGGAGGGGGAGAGCCTGCATTATGGTAACATCAAGCGTCTAATTGAAACTGACAAAAGCAAGAGGAGGAATCTCACGTTGACATTGTAATGGCACTCGCATTTGCATTGACATCATAACGGTTCTAAAGCGAGCGCAGGAGACACTTCCACTGACAAAAAAAGACTTCCCCTGACATGCCGCCGCGCGCGCACTTTCTTTGGACACGCTATCGCTGTCACTCAAGGTAAAGATAAAAATATTATGAAAAATATCTTCAGTCCGTGCTTATTAGATACTTTCCGTGGTTGAGATGTGGTGGTCGTTTTCAAGAGCTTATTCTTAAGCCTCAAAACTACACTGTTCTACTCTCAGGGAAGAAAGCATCACTGAATTCTCAATCCCTTAAAATTGTTCTGTGAAAAAGAAATTTAACAATGAATTTTGCAGGTAAAAAATTTTGCATAGATCCTTCAGGCAAGAGAGAATTATGGTTCTTCTTCTGAAGCTGCAGTAAATCTTTGAGGTTAGGACGTGCAACATGTTGAAATCAGACATAGGTGAAAAGTGTGCCCCTCACTAAAGCAAAATAATTCACGAATTCAAAGGGAGCTGTTGGGATCCATGATTACAATTACTAACCACATTAAGTTAGGAAAACACATTGCCAGGTGGAAATTCTGGAACTTGACCTTTGCTCTTTAGCTAGCCTGCGTTGAATACCAGGCTTCAGGCCCAATAGCAGGCTCTCGAACCAGAACATCTGTCTTCAAATGCTGCCTAGTAACCGCGCGTCACTCCATTGGGCCCTCCCGCCAGGGTGGGGCATGCTCCTGCCTGCACTGTCCCTGCCTCTGCACCCCTGGCTGGGCCCTGCCAACTACTGACTGTCTTCCCTGGGACCCCAGTTGGTTGCAGAACCAGACTTTTCCCCAACACCAGAATATGGGTCTGACCTCCTAAAGTCTGTCCCTCTCCAGAAGGTGCACCTCATTCTAGACACCAGATCTCCTTGCCCAACTCACCCTTCACAATATAGGTCACCAGGTTTTCCTACCCATGTCCTCACAAATGACACGAGCAGGATCATTTAAGCCTTAGTAACATGTTCATGTTAAAATGTTAGATCCTTAAAGAGGTGAATTTTTCTCCCATTCATTTATTCAACATCCATTCACCAGATATTTGTCAAGTGCCAGCTCCACATGTAGCCCTGCTATAGACACTGTTCATCAGAGATTAAGAAGGGCATGCTGTCTGAGAGCAAGAATTCAGACCATAAATAAGTAACCAGCCAATAAATGCATGGTCCCAAATGGTGATGATGCTATGAAGAAAATGAGATGAAGACACGGAGTTTAACTCAGAGACAGGGCACTTTCTCAGCATCACCAAGAAAGTTTTCTCTCGTATCAAGGACCTTAAGGAAGAACAGTGTAAAGCTGATTCCAAGGCGGGAAGATGTGAGGAAGTAGGAAGAATTCAGTTTAACTACAGCACAGATGATGAAGCTGGATTTGGAGAAAGGCCTGATATGAAGCCTGCTAGTCACATCACAGAGCTTGGAAGTCACCAAAGGATTTAAGTAGCAAATTCCCATGTTCTAATTTGTGTTTTAAAAGGATGTCTGGCTATTGTCCGAAGAGTAGATTGAAAGAGACCAAGAATGGAATTTGGAAGAACAATAAAGATGATATTGCAGCAATCCAGAAAGAGAGATTGGTTCTTTGACTAGAGTGATGTTGGTTGGGATGGAAGGAAGTAGATGGATTCAAGATATACTTTAGAGAAAGAAATCATAGGACCTCATGATGTGGGAGGTAAAAGAGAAGGAGGAATCGAAGACGACATGAAGATTCCTATCTGAGTAATTGTGCGGATGGTGGACCATATACTGAGATAAGAGAACCTGAGACAGGCACAGGTCAAGGTGGCATGATATGTGTGTACACACGTGTTTGTGCATGTTGGAAGTGGATGAGTGTCATGCACTCTGTTTTCAAAATGCTAGGTTTGAGATGTTTCTGCAGACTCCAAGTAGAGATATCGCATACACAGTTGGATAAATGATTCTGAAGCTTAGAGGAAAAGTTAGAGTTAGAGATAAACCTTTTAGAGTCATCAGCATACTAGTGATGTTTAAAGCTCTCACACAAAGACAGTTACCCAAAGAGAGAGCACAGAGTGAGGTAACAAGAGGCTTCGGGACTGAACTGTTGGGAACTACAAAATTTGGATATCAGGTTGAAGGGGAAGAGTCCAAAAACAGAGTAGCCAGAAAGAAGAGCATGCACTGTATGTTGTTCACCCAAAAGATATGTCCACATTCTACCTCCAGAACCTGTGAATGTCCCCTTATTTGGAAAAGTAGTTTTTACAGATGTAGTTAAGTTAAGGATCTTCAGATGAGATCATCCTGGATTATCCAGATGGGCTCTAAATCCAACAATAAGTGTCCTTGTAAGAAACAGAAAAGGGAAGACACAGAGAAGAAGGCCATGTGAAGACAAAGCCAGAAATTGGAGTGATGCAGCCATAAGCAAAGGAACACCTGAGGTCATCAGAAGCTGCAAGTGGCAAGGAAGAATTCTCCCCCAGGGCCTTCAGAGAGACCATGGTTCTGCCAACACCCTAATTTCAGACTTCTGGCCTCCAGAACTATGCTAGGATAAATTTCTGTTGTTTTAAGTCACCAAGTTTGTGGTAGTTTGTTAGGGCAGCCCCAGGACACTAATCCACCAGGCAGCCTGTGCAGTCATAGGTTTAATTACTCTACTATCATCATCTTGAAATTCCTTATGATTTTTGAATAAGGGCTCCACATATCCATTTTGCATTGGGTCCTGCAAACGATATATCTGGTCCTGCAAAGGTCATAGCAAATAAGGGCTTAAACCAAGCTAGAACACCTCTGACCCCTAGACCAACACTCTTTGTAATGACAATCGTTCAAAGCCTCTGCATGGGGGGGTCATGGATGGGCACAGCTATTGCCTCTATTTTTTCAGACAGGATGCATGTGTTCAGACAATGGTGAAGAATAAAAGAATCACCAGGTGCTCGTCGACTCAATATGCAGGGATAACTCTGAATCTAACACTTTAGGAGGAGAATAATCATCCTATTCAGATGGAAAAACTTACCAAGAATAAAAACATGTTTCATAATCCATCTTAAAACTTTAAAAAATAACAATTTTGCATATTGGAAAATTTCATATGTATTTCAGTTCTCACACACCCATAGTTTATAAGCACATAGTCTACATATCAAATAAATGAAAATAGAGACTGAGTTAATCCATTTATTTGTTCTTTCATTCTCTCACTCAATAAACACGTATTAGGTACAAAGTACGTTTAAAGTATTCAGTTAGGCACTAGGAAGGAGAACAAACACAGAAGAATAAAAGACATTCCTGTCCCCTAGAAAACTATGTAGAAAGAGAAAGATGCCTGAAGTAAAAATATTCACTCAAATTTTTGAAGTACACGTGAAAATGGTAAAAACGTCATGGAAAATGGTAAAAATATTACTGAACAAAATTTATAAAACAAAGTATTATGGCTTTTAGCCAATCTATATCTAGACTAGTAAACTAATTTAGTAGAAGAGGATTCAGGAAAAAAATAATTGTAGTGAATACATATTCTCTGTGAAATTTTAGATTTCCAAGAATGCTGGTCCAATGTCCTTTGATGACAAGAAGAGCAGAAGCCTCAATGACAGGTAAATGGAACATAAAAATAAGCAAGGAATCAATCAATCATGAGAGGAGAGGTCAGGTAAGAGGTCAGACTAGCAGAGAAAGGAGTATAAGTGAAGAAGCTCTTTTCCAGGCTGGTCAGATGTTTGCCTCCTCAAAGACCAAGGTTGGACCTTCAGGCTGCTTGCCAAAGGTGGCTGTTCAGAGAGAGCTTGCAAAGACAAAACAGCCAGGTGTCCAGTTTTACTGGGTAAAGCACAAGCTAAGGCATGTCATTGTCATCACCATCCTCCTCACCATCATCATCATCACCATCATCACTATCACCATCAGCAGCAGCAGCTGCAGCATCACCACCATCACCATCATCATCAGAATCACCATCACCATCATTACCATTATCACCATCATCATCATCACCATCACCACCAACACCAACACCATCTTCATCATCATCATCACTATCATCACCATCACCATTATCAACATTACCGTTATCACCATCATCATCATCATCACCAGCACTATCACCATCACCATCCTCATCATCATCATCATCACCATCCTCACCATAATCGTCACTTTGCCACCATCATTATTTAGTATTTACTCAGCACAAACCACTTCCTAGATACTGAAATGGAAAATGAAATAAAATCTTTTTTGAGCCTTCCCTTAAACATTATTATTCTAAGAAGATAGAACTATAAATAGTACACATTTCTCAATGCCTTGGATCTCATGTTTTGTTGTCTCTCCAACTAGACTGTAAGCTTGTTGATGACGCATAACATCAGATTTCTATGGAATTTCTCACAGCATCCAGCCAACGTTGTTTGAAGCACAAATGTATTCACAAATAAATAGTGGACTGAATCTAAGATGAGGGAATTTTACCAAATAGAAAAACTAATGGTTCTTTTGTATGAATGACTATGGATCATTGATTATTATATAAAAACGGAGAGAGGATTATCTGGTTCCAATGATGGGAAAGGGAAATTGTTTTACAAAAGGTAGGTGAGTGGGAGTACACAAAGCTATTTTAGTTACACAGCAAAGAACTTAAGAAGCAGAGGTGGGTAGGAGGGGGCATATGGAAATCATCTTAAATATCCCCAAGGTTGTCATGAACTCTTCACATAATTATTTGAAAAAAATTAAATGTATTACTTGGAGACTAGAAACTGACTTCTAACTTTTCCATCATCTGAGTAAACTCTTTGAACTTGTAAAATTTATTTATCCTTATGACATCAAAAATAAGTTTCATACTATAAAACATATGATTATGAATCCAATACTCTCAACTATTACTTTTTGCATGTCTATAGCTATTCATCCATTTGTCCATTGATTCATTCCTCAATTATGAGTTTTCTCTGATTCAACAAACATTTTACTTTCTACTTACTAAGCATTGCATCAGGTGATGTGGTTACAAGATAAATAAGCCACAATTTCTGGGGTGCTCAGATCCAATGGACGTGAAAGTGTAAATAATTAAAGAACACTGGGGGTAGTTATATTATAGAGGTACCTTAAAGGGTTTGCGACATCGTAAATGAAGGAGTAACTAAGTCTTTATAAAACGTCAGGGAAATGTTTTGCATTTCTCCAGGGATGGAATGTGGGGGTGGGTCTTGTAAAAGGAGAAAGCACCACCTACACAAGAATGGTGGTGCGAAAGAGCACAGGGTCTGTCAGGGAGACTCGAACCAGAGAAGTGGGAGACACTCACACACACACCCCCCAAAGCATACGCAAACACACACACGCACACATAAAGACAAACACACACATGAACACCACAAACACACAAGCACACACATAAACACAAACACACGCGCACACACAAGAACACACACACACCTGGCCCAGGTGTCAAAGGGTGGGGAAGGTGGAGGACCCCAGACCCCAGCCCAGCTGTGGCCTCCCACCCACCGTAAGGGTCTACAAAGAGCAACAACGTGTGCTCGCGTGTGCGAGCTCCCTTGTGGGTCCCCAAACAGGAACTATACAAGAAAGGGAATTTCAAGAGATGTAGTTGAGACTGGCCCTTTTGATACATTTCAAAGCCCCCACAGTGAGTAAACAGAAGGTGGCTGCTGTGTGAATGGACTGGGGATTGCATCCCAGGGAGCTTGGGCTCAGGGCGGATCAGGAGGAGCCTGTGTTCTTGGCAGAGTATCCAGAGCTTTATCCAGGAGCTGTTTAGATGCTCTTGGAGGGGTGTTAAGACACCAATTGGTGTGATCGCTTTTTATAGTTTAGAAAAATATGGGATTGGCAATATGGAGAAAGAAATGGAGAGGCAGAGGCAGGAGTTAGGGAGAGACTTAGATGTTGCATGTGAGGGTCCAGGTGAGAGGCTCACAGGGTTGGATGAGGCTTTGACCTCGGGAGGGACAGTTGGCAGGGCACATAGCAGGGCAGATGATGAGAGCAATAGCAACAAGGACATGGAGTCAGCCGGCAGGTCCACATCTCAGCAGAGTGGCCTTGGGTGAGTTACTTATGCTCCCTCTGCCTCTGTCACCTCATTGATAAAAATGGGGAAAATAATAATATTTATACCTGAAGGTTTCTGTGACCATTAAAGGGGATGATGCCTGGGAAGTGTCTTAGCAAAAGCACTGGACAAATGCTACCCACTCTTGTTCTCACAGACATCTGGCTCTGAACCTTCCATCTGTGCTGCATCCTTTGTTTGTTGTCTCCCCGCAAGGGCCTGAGCATTTGAGGCTATCTGCTGTTCTACCCTGACTACACAAATAGAGGGCCCAGGTGAGAAAGCAAACATGGGGAGAGGGAGATCTGGCTACCATTTCAACATACTATCCCATAACCCTGTCGTCTTTGAGATACTGCAGGATCCTAGAAGGACTTCTGTATTAGCAAATAAATTGATTTTAATGTATTGTATTTTAATTTGCTTACATCCATCATCTATTGATGATCTATATGGTAACCTTCAAGTAAACATCATGTTTAATGAATCCTAATTCCCCAGATCTGTCATATAAGGACAATTCACTGAGGTTGCCAGAAAGCAAAAAATCAAATTTTGGAAGCATGAATTACTAAAAATATTAAAGCATCATTGGAATCTATTATGTGAAATAAGCCATAGTCTGTATTTTCCTTAGTGTGTTAAATTTTTTGATATTTTGAAAGCTACATTGTTTTCTCTCCACTAAATAATTTTGTATAGCTGACTGTTGTAGATCTAGACATTTTGGGTGGGCCAGTACCAAATACTGTAATTTAATGTGAGTATCTTTTTCTTTCTAATGATGTTGTAAGACATTGCACTGGCAATCAGGAGAGCTGGTTTCTAGTCCAGCCAGAAGGCGACCCAGGGCAGGTCACCAGAATTTGCATTAGGTTTCTTCTAAGATCCTTTTCATATTTGTATTTTGAAAGTGAATTGATTCTAAATGTAGATAATAAGTTCAGAGAAAGAGAAAGAGTCTCCAGCCTCCAGTGCAGGCAGCTGTGTGGAGTGGAGCCATGATCATGGACTCCAGAACTACATTCCAGCTCTGCATCTTCCTAGAGTGCCCTTGGGCAAGTTACTTAGTCTCTCTGGACCTTAACTTTCCATCAGGAAAATGGACATGATGGATTTCACAGGGTTATTGCAGCCCTGACACAGCAGTGGCACAAATGTTAGCTGGTGTTATTATTTCCGTCCCATCTAAGGGAAGATTCTCCTCTGCAGCACCACTCGCTCTTAAGAAGACTGGGTACAGGTGGCTGTGAGCAGCAAAAGGTGAAGAGTTGGTGACAGTTGGGAGGTACCTGCAGTTTACAGAAAGGTCTGGCTCCTAGTCAATAGCTTCCTCACTGAATAACCTTGATTTGATTATAATTACCAACCATTTTTCCATTTTTTATTACCCAATATTTAGTTAGTTGAATTTTCCAAGATATTGGTAAAATTCAAGCAGAAATATGTAGTAAATTGTATTATTCTTTCTTAAATGAAGCAATTTTTTGGTCTCTTTCCTCCTCATCTCCCTAATTTAATTTATTCCTAGGATATGTTTGAAGAACATGTCCTAGGTTCTGGGTAGCTTTCCAGAACAAAAAAATGCCTTTTTGTTTGGAAAGATTCACCATAGGCTAAAGGGCCTCAGAAAGCTCTTGAACCAGCAGGCGAGTCTCCTACAGCCTGTGGTGTGTGGTGGTGTGGAGAGTTCACCCTGCCCACTACATGAGTGTCCATGAGCATGGCTGCCTCTGAATGTGGGAACACCTCAGGAGAGGTCCTCAACCTTCCCGTGGATTCTTTTCTTCATAGGTCCCTGAGTGCTCAGACATTTTCAGGAAAGGCAGAAGAAGGGGCAATATTACACATTGGTCTCCTGACATCAGAGGCCCGGGGAGGTCACAGTAGAGGGAAGACCAAGAAAGCACGCGAGAATTGGTAAATGCAGAGAAAGGTGACATTTGAAGGACAAAGGGGGACAAGCTGTGCTGGACTGAATAGTGTCCCCCCAAATTCATGTCCACCTGGAACCTGTGAATATGACTTTATTTGGAAATAGGGTCTTTGCAGATGAAATGAAGTTAAAAAGTGGGTGGGCCCTTATCCAACATGATTAACATCCTTAAAAGGAGAGAAAAGATACAAGTAGAGAGACAGAGGTGGAAAGGCCACAAACAGAGGAGAAGGAGACACATCAAACTCAAATTTTGAACATCATTTCCCAAAGCTGGCATTGACTATTTCCAAAAATAATTAATTTTTACAGAGTCAGCATTAATTTTATCCATTTCCAAACATTTCTAATTTGTGGAATGTATTTTTACTTTATTGATGAGGTATATTAGGATAATAATGTGTTGTGTTTTTCCCTTACACTATATTTTTGAAGAAAATATTATTTAGCAGATGAAGAAGTAGATATGAAAAGATAAAATGCTCAAATAAATCACCCAGTTCATGAAAAATAAATCATCACTCAACTTTTTTCCGTGTTCAAGCCATATCCCATGGCTACACTTTCTCCAGAGCAATCTCGATGAGCATGTAAGGAATGAAAAAAAGTTATTTTGATTCTTCTGTCCCCCTGATGATTCATGTTTCTTTGTAAACTGAAATGTTGAGAGTCAAATAGATTGTATCAGAAAGAACAAAGTGGTTAAAGAAACAGAGATAGAAAGATGGTGAAAAGACAGGTCTGCGGGCCTGTTTGTAATGGATGCTGTAAACACTCCTTTTCTTTAGAAATGTTTCTTTCCTAACACAAAAGAAATAAGAAAAAGAGTTTTCAGTGGCCTGCACAACAAGATTTAATGTCCCATCATTTCTATTAAGATCTCAGTGGTAATGTGGAAGCATTGGCATTTAATAGAAACAGATTCGAGGTCAGGGTTTTTTTTAAAAAATAGTTCTTTCCTTGCTTGGAAAGGAATGTAAGTTAGAGAGTAATCCATCAATCTTTTAGAGTGGTTTTAAACTTCCACCAGCCTGGAAAATTTCCCCCATACTTACCAGAAGTAAGACAGTGACATATCCGATGGCAGTGAGCTTCAGAATCATGTTTTATTTGGAAATGCTTTTCAAAGTGCTACCTGCCCTGTCTCAATTCTTTAAAACAGGACTCACTTTATTGCATCTCTCATTCCGAAACCTATATCAGTTTGTCTGTCTCGAATATGGACAATTTTACTACAATTGACAAGATCTTTTTCTCACTTATTTATAGTGTGAGAAACACCATGGAATGGTGTATTCCTTCTCCCAAGTTTCCAGCATCTCGTAGGCTCAAGGATGGTGGAAGTGTGATGAGCTAGGGTTTGGAAAACAGCTGCCAGGTTGCCATTCAGATTGTCTGCTGCATTGACAGACAGGAAAAGCATGAATCAACGAAATCTCAACAAGTTCAGACACTTTATTCTCTCTTTATTTTAGCTTCTCGACTACTCCAAGGGCCAGAATGCCAAAGAAAAAGGCTAAGTTAATAATAATGGTAGTAGTTAAAAGAGATTGAGTTATTCTTTAAGAATGGGGCATTGTGTATTTGATATCCTGTTTTCATTTCCTTTGGATAAATATCCAGAAGTGGAATTGTTGGATTATATGGTAGTGCTGTCTCTAGTTTTTTGAGAAACCTCCATACTGTTTTCCATAATGGCTGTATCAATTTACATTCCCACTGACAGAGCACAAGGGTTCCCTTTTCTCCACATCCTCACCAACACTTGTTGTCTCTTGACCTTAAACTTACACTAAGTTCTATGTCAGTTGTATCCCAATAAGAACAGAGAATGAGATGTCGTGTTAAGAACTCTCCTGGACCCTATACTAGTCAGTCTTTCCTAATACATATGCCAGGGGAGGGGTACAGCAGCAGAGGAGGAGGGTGCTCCGGTGACAAGCATTTAGCAACATTTCTTCCAGCCATCAACCTCAAGTGTTTGTTGCCTTAAGCCCCTCACCCTAACAGGGGCCTTCCTGAAACTTCCCACTTCCCCACCATGGAGGGAAAATCATAACTTCTCTAATTGTGAGGGAGACAGAGAGTAAGTTCCTTTGCCCCTCGATTTATGATCCCTCAAAGGGGCTCTTGGCCACTCACAGACAGGTTAGCCTTGAATCTGAGTTTGGTTTTCTTTGCCTCCACCTTCATAGATGTTACCCTATCTGGGATACGGATGCTCATTGAAATGTCTACCAGCTGGTAACAAAAAGGAGGAATACGCAAATAGAAGATGTGAGAAGCATAGGTAACCCCAATTTGAATAATCTTCTCTTAACTGATTGAACTCTGGCTTTGCAGAAGGCATGCTGCCCTGTCTCTCCTCCCCACTCCCGGGAGGTTTTGCATTTCTGTTTTAATGTTGCTTCACATTAAAATGAGTAGTAGTGTGAAACAGTCTTTGACTCTTTCTCCTTGCCTTATTGAAAATTTAAAAGAACATTACCCCCCAGAATAACTTCATCAGTTTGCAAATACAGTAAAGTGTGTCTCCATCATTTACTCATCTTCGGATCTTATCTGTCTATCAAATTTACCCTGTGAATAAGCTAAGCAAAGCCTGTGCCTAACTCTTATTTTTGTACAGTGCTTAGAACATAGATCGTATCTAACGTATGAAAATAATAATAGCAAATGTATAAAGTGATCATGAAGATACATTGCCGCAGCTCATGCTGATCGTAAATCCTTAAAAGAAGATTTCGTCTTCCCTGCGCATCAGGAGATGGGGCACTCGGGCTACGGTGCCAGTGGTGCACGGTGACCTGTGTGACAGCTGAATGTTGCCCATAGGGTCCTGACTTCTTGGCTCAACTGAATGTGAAAGAGGCGAGGCAACCTTGGTGTCTGTGCCTGCTCAGCTCTTCCTACAGACAGAGACCTCGGCTTCTGCTTTGGACTCAGGGTGGGGAGGCTAATTCCTCCCCCAGTGCACTCTCACAAGACAAAGGGACAGGAATGTCGCTACTTTTAGACAATCTCCACAACCATCTTACGGTAAAATTTTTCAGAGCCTAATGAATTCGCTGATGTCTGTTGTTTCATTGAAAACATGAACTAGACATGCCTTGTAAAAGTAGATCTGAATGCCTTTCCAGACTGGCAGATTTCTGGTACTATTAAACATGGTATATTAGTCCAGCCACATCCAGATGTAAGCTGTCACTCGGAGAGGCAATAGGTCTTATTCCAACTTCTATTTTTCCAGATGTCTAGATGGTTTACTAACTGGTTTTCTCCCCAACTTGAATGTCCTACATATTTAACATGTTGATAGGGATTTATCTGTGTATTTATTTATTTTGTTCTTTGGCTCGTTCTAAAAGTAATTTAAGCCAACTTAGAAGAATATAAACAATGCAACCAAATGACAGAAAAGAAGTAAGTGAGGACACTTTAGAGAAGGAACAATGAGAAGTAAAGTTAGTAACGGCGTGAGTTAATGCACAACCACCTACTCTTGAAGTCTGTACCTGTCAGGGTTGGGTACGAATGTGGCCGTGAGCGTCATGGCAGCCAATGCGGAGAGAGAAAGGACACAATTTGCATGATTCATTATGTCTATGAAGTTAAAGATATTTGCTTAGGAGAAGCATAATCATCCCTACCACCACAGCTAGTGAGAATTTTTTTCATGAGTTCGCATGAAAAGGATACCACATAATGCCAGGAACAGCAGCCTCAATAGCTTACCCTCACTAGGGGCCATTTCTCAGAACATCTGTTAGTGTGATCTGGAGACAAAGCATCGAAGCGTAACTCAGGTCAGGCAATTCTACAGGAGCGGAAAAAAGGAGGTCTGGGTAGGCAGGTCCCTGCTGGTTTGGTTAAACCAGAAGTAGACTTTCAAGCACAGAAGAGGCTAGATGGCATGGTCTTCAGGCTCTTGTTCGTTGACCAGGCTTTAGCAAGCATCACGCAGCAGTAAGTTTGAGGTTCTTCTTCCCGGGTGGTACCTGAAGTGCAAGTCCTCTGTGTGGCTGAATAAGGGCACCTCTGCATGCTTTACTAGTCAGCTGTGCAGGGAGGGCAATTAGGATCCTCTCGCAACAGTGAAGGAGCCTAATAAGAACGTGTGCCTCTCAATATGGCTGTCTACTTCCCCACGAGGAGGATCTAAGCAGGCGGACCAGATGGTCAACCTGGACCTAAGAGAGAGCAAACACGTCTTCTCAATACTGGTCTTATCCAGCTGAGGAAGTGTGCTGAGTCTCGCCCTGCTCAACCAGCTTCACGAAAGAGCGTAGACTTATCCCTGCTCTGAAGATGAGTCACTAGGAGGGTCCAGCACCGATGCTGGAATGCAGCTGCTGAAAGACATTCTACTTCGTTTACTCAGCTTTCCCGTGTGTGCCTGCTTCAGAACTCCGTGACGGCCGTCAGTCTCGACTCACGGTTCCTCATACATCTTTATCTGCAGCAACTAGGAAATACACTTGTTATTGAGTGACAAAGCTGGGTCACCAATAATGACATAGAGAAGATTGCAGCTCAACCACTAGCTCAGAAGTGAACATGCTCACAAAGGTCTTTCATGGCAAGGCACACTAACAGACAACCTAACACAATTTGCCACAGCCACAGGATGGCAGGGTACAGAGGAGCTGGAATAACCAGGGACAGACAGCTCCCTTGGAAGAAATGTGTCACCTAGTGTATGAGACAAGGAGAGCACGTTAAAATGCATTGTGGTTTCTTAGGAGCTCTTTGAGGCTGGACATCAAAGGCCTTGCAGCCCCCATGTGGTCATTTTAGCCACAAACGTAGAGGTATCTCACACACACACACACACACACACACACACACACACACAAACCCGGACACATTAGGAAGGGAACACACTTGAAAGAACGCTCAGGGCCAGGAGACATGGATTCCCATCTTAACTCTGTCACCTTCTCACCATGTAATTTTGGAGAAGTGCATTAACATCTTTGTGCTGCAGACGCAGAAATAAGTAATACTGAATTAGATGTTTTCTAAGAATCCTTAAAACTCAGTGAACCTTTGGAGATGGGCACAAAATCTTTCACTTAACGTGATGTTTTCATTCCTAAAATAGAAAGTTGAGAAGAACAGGGTATATTTTACCTGATAACAAATACAACTAGTAAGGTCATATCTCAAAGGAGAATCATTTTAAAAGATGGATGGATAATATTTGATGACAGTGTTCTAACTTAATGTTGTTTCATACAGAATAAATAAAGTGTGTTTTTGCGTCTTTAAAACCAAATTTAAAAAATAATTCATATGATTCTCATTAATAAGTTCAAACACATCTTATTGCAATGAACTTATCTTACCACACTATCTCACTGAAGGAATAGGAAAATATCGCCAATTTACTGCAATAAAGTAATTACTGTAATAAGATAAATGTTAACTTTTTAATGAAAACCACTGTACTTGAGTAATTACCCTTCTGGGGACTACTCCATATATGATTTCTTTGCAATTATTAAGATTAATTCACTTTTTTAGTAGGAACAGACCAAAATTCTAAGCCAAATGATCATTTTTATAAGCACATTTTCGAATGTCCTAGAACTTAAAAAGAGGGAGAGAGAAGTGGATTTAAGTCTTTTTTCCAAATCTATTTTATTAAGTCACAGGCTGTCAAGTTCCTAGGTTCAGTTAAATGCAAATAAAAGCAACAAAAGCCTGGTAAAAATAGATGTGATTAAAAATAAGAGTGTCCATTGACCATCAGCTGCAGCACAGCAAAAAGTGATTAATTAGAACTTTCTTTGTTCACAAATCCACTAGTTTTCTATAAATAACTCATTGCATGAACATCTCAAATGCATAAACAGATGTGTGACAGCACTGTACCTTCAACATTCGTGTGGATTCTGCACGCCTCCAGGATGCTATTTAAGGAGGATTATCGCAATATCAGCTTAGTGTTAAGAGTAGCCCAGCTAACGAAACAGCGAAACTCCACCCAGTAGTACCTGGAGAGCGCAAGTTTTCCTTCGAGATATTTCGTGTTCACGTTAGTTTTTGTTACTGGGTCTGCTACATCTGATCGTATCTTTGTCTCAGAAGAAATGAGGAACTTGCTCCTCAGAGTTCTTCCCTGACCTCAGGACATCACTTCTATTTTCTATTTATTTATTTATTTATTTTTTTTTTTTTTTTTTTGCTGAGGTGGATTCGCCCTGAGCTAACATCTGTGCCAATCTTCCTCTGTTTTGTATATTGCCCCCAAAAAGTGGTGTTAGTCTGCTCCCCGGTACCAGACCCAGGTCACCAAAGTGGAGCACACTGAACTTAACCACTAGGCCACAGGGCTGGCCCCATCACTTCTGTTTCTAAGCAGCAGAGGAGCCTAGGAGAAAAAAGTGACCCTTTCTTGTTTTACCAGCTTGGTGGACTTAAGCATTGCTTTCTGGAGAGCAGCATGGTGGTAAGTGTGAGTTAATTCCCACTGGGATTTGGTGTGGATCTGAGGGACTCGAGCTACCACGTGGTCTGGAGGGAACATTCCTGTAAAAACGTGAGCTCTTTGCCCAACTCTTACTTATTCACCTTTTAGAGTAACTCAGGAAAAGACAAGAGAAAAGCTCTTTATCAAATCTATCTATTTATAATCTATCTATCCATCCATCCACCCATCTCTCTCTAATCAACTGTACCCTTCTAAGTGTGGTGGTATTGAAAAAGGGCAAGAAAAGCAGCTCGTTCTTTACCTATTGAGTCTTTTCTGGCTTTCACCACTTTCTGCCAAGTAGAATTAAGCAATCCAATCAATTACTAAAATCTCTCTGCATTTTGCTCACTTCATGACCCTGTCCAGACAGGAATGGAGTTCAGAGCGAGTTTGGTTCAGAGGAACGCTGGGGGAGACCCCTCCTGGTGTTGGCACTCACACCCATCCCCAACGCTCAGTAGAAAGGAGCCCAGAGCAGAGGCTGGGACAGTGGATGCTGGAGCCAGACAGCCCCTCACATACTGCTTGAGACCTGAGCCAAGAACTGGACCTCACTGTGCCTCAGTTTCCTCATCCGTCAAATGAGGAAAATAGCACTCACCTGATTGAGGTTACTCACCTCAAAGCGCCTGGCACGTTGTAAGCACTATATGAGTAGTAGCTATTATTATCATTGAGTAAGGTTAAAACATGAGATAGTATAATGTGGCAGTCAGACTTCTAAAGATGCCCCAAAGGTTCTCAACCTCTGGTTATTCAATCAAACACTGATCTAGGCACTGCTCTGAGGGGGCTAGGGAGATGATCTGAGCGGCCCCAGTCCAGTCAAGTGAGCTCTTTAAGAGCAGAGAGTTTTCTCCAGCAGGCGGCAGGAGGAGAAGCAGGAGATATTTAAAGGATGAGCAGGACTCAACATGCCATGGCTGACTTTGAAGATGGAGGCGGCCGTGTGAGAAGAAATGTGGGTGGACTCTGGGAGCAGAGGACTGCCCTGGCCAACTGCCAGCGAGGAAGTGAGGCCTCGGTCCTACAACCACAAGAAACTGGATTCCACCAACCACCTGCTTGAGCTTCAAAGGAGTGTCTCCCCCAGAGCTTCCAGATGAGAGGCCAGCCCTGCTGACAGCATAATTATGGGCTTGTGAGACCCTGAGTGGAGAAGTCAGTGGAGCCCACCTGGTCTTCCAACCTACAGGAGAGTCAGCTAATAAACAGGTGGTGTTTTAAGCTGCTAAGTTTGAGGTAATTGTTATGTGGCAACAGAAAACTAATATAACATATAACTTGGCATGCCGGAAGGGTAAGGTAATGAGAACTGTATTCCCTTTAGGATATTTCACACTAACTTTTACAAGGGTAGAACTCATAAGAGGGTTAAATTGTGCAGAAGAAGACTTGGAGGGAGGAGGGTGCCACAGCTGCCTTGGACGTGAAGGACATCTGTCCGAGCCACGTCTCACGTCTCTGATCACCAGAGTTGCTTACCATCTGTCTTCTTTACATTCTGGAATGGCTCTCATATGGGAGAGAGATTAGGCCTGTTCTGTGTGATCCAAAAGGAAAATCTTGTGGATAGACGTGCCATATGAAGCAGGCCTAGCTGCCGTTGAGAAATATTCATGACGAAATGGGTCAATTCAGAAAATTGAGGAGCGAGGCACAGGCTGAACTGCTATTGTAACTGAGACTGTCATATGTGTCCACTAAATCCAGGCCCACTTTCTCCTTCCTGGGATCCTGGAAGGTCATGCTTCCCAAACCCTGCAGTTAAGTGGCCATAAGCTGAGTTCTAGGCAACAGGAGCAGAAACGATGGCCATTACTTCCAGGCGAGGCAGTGAAAAACCTGGGGGTTCTCTACTCTCTCTGCCCTGGCTCAGTGACCAAGGAGGCCTTGTGAACAACAGGCAGGGGTAGGACAGCAGCCTGGATCCCCGAGTCACTGCATGAAGGACATCTGGCCTGGAAAGTTGCCTGCATTCCATCGAATGTTTAATGAATGAGAAATTAATTTTTTCTGTGTTTTGTGGCTGTTACCACGCTGTAATCTAGACTATCCAACTACTCAACAAAACCATTGAAAGAATGGGTTTAAGTATCAGGTGGACTGAAATGTGTGAATTTTAAGATCACTTCATCTAAGTTCCTTGATTTGCTGACTTATCAAGTTGTATCAATTAGCCAATGGCAATAACAGGAACATTAATAATAATAATTAGTACTGCTAATATTAATTGTGGACCTAACACGTGCCGAGCACCATGCTGGCTACTATACACACACTGCCTCATTTATCCTCACAGGAATCCCATCGAGTAGGTGCTATTCTTACTCCCATTAGAGGGAGGAGGAAGGAAGCTAAGGCAAGAGGGTTTAATGAACTAGCCCAATATCACACAACCAGGAAATGGCAGATCTGAGAAGGGGAGTCTGGCTCTCCAACACATAACTTTGCACTGCGAGTTGAGCAAATGGAGCAAAGAGCACGTAGCATTCTAAATGTTTTGGTGAAAGAGAAGATGGCGTTTTCTGTTTGATTTCTGATCCTCTCTCTGCTAACGCCACTTAATTGCTTGTATTAGCCTTGTGTGACACCTTCAAGGAACTGTCAAGCTCCTCTTACAGGGTCTTAATTAGTATCTCAGGGTCCATGATGACAAATAAATAGGAACAAAAATGTGGTAGATTTTAAAAGGCCACAAAATATTTGAAGCTCCTCCTATTAAAAGGTGGCGTCTACCTGTTCACCCTTGAACCTGGGCTGGCTCTATTACTGGCTTTGACCAGTTGACTGGAGCAGAAAAGACACTGTCTGCCTCGTGAGCCTCAGCCTCCAGGAAATCCTGCAGCTTCTGCTCTTGAGAAGCCTCCATCACGCAGTGGAGCAGCTGTGACAAAAGACCACGTGGAGGGAGAGAGGCTCCGCTCTCCAGCCAGTTCACCCAGCTGAGGCCCCAGACATACGAGTGTGGCCATACTCAACCTGCCAGGCCAGCCGAGCCACCCACTGCCCAACGTCTTAAGAACCGCACAGCCAACCCAGGGAAGCAAGAGAAGGACTGAGTCATTGCTGCTTTAAGCTATTATTTGGTGAGATTTGTTATCCAGCAATACTGATACTTTAATAAAGTTGAAGTCTTTTATTAAAGCAAAGAAAACCCTAGAAAATTCAGTTTAGGGAATTCTCCTAGATTAACTATAGGAAATAGCCCTGGTGACCTCAAAGAGATTTTTTTTTAATCCCATTTGCTAAATCTAATTATTCCGTCATTGATTTTAGAAATAATAAGAGGTAATTTTTCCATCAATTGGTAAAAACTCAATTTCATTTATCACTGGGAGATAAAAAGGAGTCTATTCTCTTACTTGACTCTATTTTGTTCATTTTCTGAATAGTCGAATAGCATTACATGCAAAGTATCTTTTGGGAAATAATTCTACAGTTAATGTTAGAGCCTGTTAGACCTCACATGCTTAGGCAGGTCATGCGGGGTCAATTACTGGTCATTTCTGAGAACTCTCTTCTTATGTGCTGCTGGAAGTGTCACCAGAGATTTACTGCTGTCATATTGAGCCAATAACCTGGCATGGAGGAACTCTGTCTTTTGGAGAGGATATAAAAGTAAAGAACTGAGCACTCAGGGACATGAAAGAGCTCGTGGCATTTAGTTGATCCTAACATCGTGGAGAAATTCTAATCATGGTAATGGCATTCGCCTATGCTTTTGTTATAAGCAATTAAAGCATCTACTGTTTAGTCCTGCTTAATTCTCTTCAACTCGTCTCCTCTGTCTGGTCAACTGGTTCCTGTATTGCTGAGTGTCCAGATGCTGCTTAGACCAGGGGTCTGCAAACCTTGTTCTCTAAAGGGCAGAGAATAAATATTTTAGGATCTGCAGGCCAAGAGGTAAAATTGAAGACATTATCTTGGTATTTATACAACAAAAAAGAAAACAAATTTCCACAAATATTTTGATGAAATTCAGCATATAATAACAATAATCAAGTACAATATTTTAGGTCTACAGCTATTGAAAAACATGGAATTCTTTTGCGGCATAACATGTCGCATAATTAGAGTTCAACGTTAGTGTTCCTTATGATCAAGTCAATTGCAAATGTTTATCTGTAAAACCATTCTTAGCTTGCAAGCCATCCAAAAGTAGTCAGGGGCTGGATTAGACCTCTGGGTTGCATTTTGCCCACGTCTGGCTTAGGTGATGGCTTTGTCTGTATCCAGGTGGCAAATAGGCTTCCTCACATGCCAAATTGGATTAATGGGTCGCAGACACCACAAGTGTAGTGCCAAGAGGGATTGTGGGGCAGAGTTGGGTCTTGGGAGAAAGATGTCCCGCTGGTTCCCTCTGGCTGCCCAGGGGAAGGACTGCCTTAGTGCTTATTAGACCCCAGTCTACACACGGCTTTTTCTGGTTGGGTGGGGAATCCGTTTAAGAAAGCTCTGCAGTGCTATGGCACTGTGGAGGGAGAGGATTTTCCTTATAAGGCAGTTTTACTCCTCACTCTGCTGGGTGTAGCTGTCTTGCCTGCCATCACCTAGCTGTCCAGGGAGGCCTAGGCTACAGCCACTGGCCTGGCACTCCCTTCATTTAGGCGCCCATTGTTCTCTCATCTTGTTTTTCCATAGGCTTGCAAGATTTATGGTGAGCCTTTTTTAGTCTGTTAACACTTGATTGGTAGAAAGCCTTTGGAAAATTGTTTTAAACAAACAATTTTTAAAAGTCACTTTTCATTTGAATGGATTATTGAAAATCTGAATATTATGGATTGATATTTCAGTCTAATTGAAACTAATTTAAATTATTTTATGGTTAAATATACGTAGACTCTTTATATTGCAATTCGTTCAAGCCACTGCCCCAGGGCCACTTAATTGTTTTGAACCTGGTGCTTTGAATGCTTGATCAGGACAAAATTTATGCCGGGCCAACCTGCGGAAAGCTGGAATGATTCGTGTCTGGACGTTAAGAACTTGTTGTCACTCAAGATACCCAGGCATAGTCTAGGCAAGGTAGACAAGCAGTTGGTGTGCACTTTGTTTCGAGTGAGTGTTTGAACTTTCTGATCTTCAAACTTTTCAGCCCTAAGATTCAATGAATCTGAGGTCAAAATCATGAGTTTGAGTATCACATGACCACAGATCATACCACCCTTCTGAGTCAGCTAGTTAAAAATATGTATTTATATAGGAGATGAGAGATCACGTACAAACTTACTGCTACCACTAGAAAACTCCATGCAACACATTCATCATATAGTCTGAGGATTAATATTACATCTGTCTAATACATTTAACTCTTTTCAATCACCTAAATATTGCATATGCATGTGTGTAAGGAGTACATGCATTTGATAACATATAAGGACCTTGTTCATACCACGCAGTTATCTGCTGTAAAATATTTTTCATCACTTTAATACATTTTAAAATGCTACCACACTGTGGTCTAATAAATAGATTAACTCTAACTGAAGACCTAACTTGTAGGAGCATGGGAATTTAGCAATGTATTCAGTAGAGCTCCTAGCCTGGGATAGAATTTAGAGCATCCAATAGGCACTCCTTATTTGCATAAAATATTCTTTTAGCACAGGTACCTACTCTCCCTGGGTTGATAACACCTGAACCCCTCCAGCTGCACAATGTCTGGCTTGAAAGCCAGATGCATTGAAAGACAGGTTCTGCTGAAAGACAGGTTCTGCCGGTCCCTAAGTCTTGACGTACAAAAGAACTCTGAGGGAGCTGCCCTGAACCTTACCTGTGCCCGCAGGCAGAGGACTGCCGTGCATGCCTCCGGGGGCCTCCCCCGAGGAGGTTGTTGGAAGTCAATGCAAATGAGCTGCTTCCTCGGGAGCAGAAAAGAAGCTTCAGGGACCTCGAAGGCAGACAAGTATTCGAGGACAGAACTCATGCCTGGTCAGACCAACATCACTCCACCACGACATTTCAACCCAGTGACTGGGAACTTTGACTTCCATCTTTACCCTGTATGCCACGATGAGAAGGAGACAGAAAAACAACAGCCTGCACATTTCTGTTAGTTAAAAAGTTTTAAAATTCTAAAATTTAAATTTAAGGAAAAGGGTGGTTTAGTAACAAACCTTAGATCTACGCTGTTGATTTTTTTTAATTGATGTATAACTTACAGAGTAAAATTCACTCTTTTTAGTGTATAAACCTATGAGTCTTAACAAATGCTTGGTTGCATAATCACTATCACAATCAAGATATTATAGAACATTTCTATACTCCCTGCTTGGTAGTCATCCCTTTTCCTACCACCAGCCCCTGGCAACCACTGATATGTTCTCTGTCCCTGTAGCTTTGCCTTTTCCAGAATGTTATATAAAATCATACAGCATGTAGTCTTTTGAGTCTGGCTTCTTTCACTTAGCACGTAAATTCACTCGAGTTTCATCGGGGTTGTTGTGTGTGTTCCTTTGTTTTTGTTTTTAAGGGGAATGACGTATTTATTTATGTACTTTTTTATTGCACTAAGAACAGATAACATGAGATCTACCCTCATAACAGATTTTGAAGTGCACAGTGCAGTATGGTTAACTACAGGCACAATGCCGTGTGGCGGATCTCGGGAACTTACTCATCTTGCCTAATTGAAACTTCATACCCACTGAACAGCAACTGCCATTTCCCCTCCCCCAGTCCCTGGCCACCACCATCCTACTTTCTGTCTCTGTGATTTTGACTACTTTAAGTATCTCATACAAGTAGAATCACACAGTATTTGTCTTTCTGTAACTGCTTATGTCACTTAGAATAACATCCTCCAGTTTCAGCCATGTTGTTGCATATGACAAGATTTCCTTCATTTATTTATTTATTTATTTTTTGGCGAGGAAGATTAGCCCTGAGCTAACATCTGTTGCCAATCCTCCTCTTTTTGCTGAGGAAGATTGGCCCTGGGCTAACATCCATGCCCATCTTCCTCTACTTTATATGTGGGACACCTGCCACAGCATGGCTTGACGAGCGGTGCATAGGTCTGTGCCCAGGATCCGAACCTGTGAAAGCCGGGCCACCGAAGCGGAGCATGCAAACTTAACCACCAGGCCACCAGGCCAGCCCCAAGATTTCCTTCTTTTTTAAGGCAGAAGAATATTCCATGGTGTGTATACACACCATGGAATATATATATGTGTATATATATACACCACATTTTCTTTATCCATTCATCTATCATCTGTCGATGGACGCTTAGATTGTTTTCACATCTTGGCTATTGTGAATAACACCACGATGAACATGGGAGTACAGATATCTCTTCAAGATCCTGATTTCAACTCCCTTGGATAAACACCCAAAAGTGGGATTGCAGGATCCTATGGTAGTACTATTTTTAATTTTCTGAGGAACCTCCATACTGTTTTTCATAGTGCCTGCACCATTTTACATTTCTACTAACAGTGTACAAATGTTCCAATTTCTCCCCATCCTCACCAACACTTATCTTTTTTTTTATATAATAGCCATTCTAATAGGTGTGAAATGATATGTCATTGTGGTTTTGATTTACTGATTTTGAATCTCTTTTCATGTATCTCTTGGCCATTCATATGTCTTTGTTAGAGAAATATCTATTCAAGTCCTTTGCCCTTTTCTTAATAGGATTATTTGTTTTTTCCTATTGAGTTGTAGAAGTTCCTTATATATTTTGGATATTAACCCCTTAGCAGATACTTGATTTAGAAGTATTTTCTCCCTTTCCTCCATGTTGCGTGTGTGTCACAATGTCTTCCTTTTTATCACCAATTAGTATTCCTTTGTGTGGCTATATCATAGTTTGTTTAATCTCTTCACCAACTGAAAGACACTTGGGCTATTTCTAGTTTGGGTGATTATGAATAAACCATCTATAAATATTTGAGTACAGTTTTTTGTGAGAACATAAATTTTCATTTCCTTTGGGTAAATACCTACCAAAATTAGGAAATTCCTCTTCACAGAAACAGTGACTAGAAACAGTGCACGGAAAAGTAGAGTCAGAAGAATCATAAACTTTTTTTGGTCCAATCTCTGCATTTTTCAGAACAAGGAAACTGAAGCCCGGAGAGATTGAGCCCATCCATGGCTGTTCAACGAGGAAAGACAGAGCAGGACAGAGGCTGGACCTCTGGGCTCTGCTCCCGTTGTTTGCCGTCTCTCTGCTGTATGCTCATGGGGAGTCGTCTATGAATTAGAGAGAGAGAAGGAAAATCTATTTAAGGAAAACATGCCCTTTATTTATTTATTTATTTTTTGTGGGGAAGACTAGCCCGGAGCTAACATCCGATGAAATCCTCCTCTTTTTTTGCTGAGGAAGATTGGCCTTGGGCTAACATCCATGCACATCTTCCTCTACCTTATATGGGAGGCTGCCACAGCATGGCTTGACAAGCGGTGCGTCGGTGCGCAGTTGGGATCCAAACCTGCCAACCCCAGGCCACCCAAGTGGAGCGCACGCACCCAGCCACTACACCATCGGGCTGGCGCCAACATGCCCTATATTTTAAGGAATAAGTAGGGTGTAGAGGTGGAAGGATACAGATAAATTATTTACATTAATCAAATTCATTGAGAAATGACTCAACTCCCCATTTCCTTTAGCCCAATTACGTATATATCTAAACGACTATATTTTAGTCCATCTCTCTTTTCTAGAAAATAGCTAATATAAGCATTAATACATTTGTGTTTATCCAAATTATTACTAAATTTCTACATATAAAAATCTAAAATTTATGGCTATCGAAGTTCATTGTAGAAGCCCCTGACACAGGGCTGTTGCCATGTTCTTAATTTTGTTAAGAGTCCATTCACTTGATTCAAGTGCCTGTCGTTAGCTAAAGTCACAGTTAGTGTGGAGAAATTTTCTAATAAACGTCTGAGATTAAAATACCATTGCTGACAGCAAAATCACAATTTGTAGACTAAAGATGCATTCAATTATGATCACTCAGAGAGAGAAAAAATAAGAGGAGAAAAAAAAAAACACAAAAACCACATACACCAAGAAAAAGCAAGGTTTTTGAAAGTAATTCAAATCTTAATTCAATAATCTATTTTTAATCACCCACATTACAGTCATTTACAGGGTGATCATTTCAGAGTCTCAAATATCCAATCTTTTGGCCCAAAGCCGTGGGGGTAATTGCTTTATAACTGGGTAAGAATATGTCATCTATGTCTGGTCTAGACTCAGCAAGGGTATTTGTAACCTATATTTAAAGCTGCATTTCTGGATGGGATTCAGTCTGCCTTAAGTTTTCCTACTAATATTGTTTACTTTGTCTCCTACCTTCACAAAGTGTTTAAAATATGTTTATGCTTGAACAACTACTTCCATTTTCTAGTTCTATAATGTGGTCGTGTGGTTTTGAGGGAGAATCTAGGAAACAGCCAATGCGTCTGTTGCTGCCAACGTCCCAGAAACTCCAAATGTCAAATGCTGTGTAAATGAATACCTGCTGTGCTGAATAAACGGTGACCCTAACCCCAAACTTACCGGAGCCCTCTTCATTCTACCTTCCTGCATTTCACCTTTGTCCTTCTTCCTGCTGCTAGCACTCTGCTGGCCTCAGGTGTGTTCCAATTATTCTGGAATATTCTGCCCTGGCGGTAAGAACCTGAAGTTCAAAAACCCTCTGTTGTTCCTGATGCAGATGAGACCGACTGGGGCATTCAAAAGAGCCTTACTAACTAGTAAACGAGGACAGAGAAGAATGAATCCCAGCGTGTGTCCGTGGTGGATGACACACAGTCCTTCCACACCCAGCTCATTCTCTGGGCCAATGAGTTTCGTTTCATTTCACACGGCTTCCTAAAGGACAAAGAGCTTCCACCTAGGTCATTTCTCTTCCCTTTTCTCTCTTGAACCCAAATACTTTTTATTTTTCTCAGTTTGTATTTGCAACCTGAGAAACATGCTTTGAACCCAGACCCCAGAAATCAGGCACGCCCTCTCCGCTCAGGTGAGACTCCCTCATCTCCCCCTGATGGTGAGTGGCCTCGACCTCAGTAGTTCTGTTCTCTAACATACCTGAGCTTCACAATGACAGCGAGATACACCCAAAAGAAGTCCACACCCGCGGAAACAGGAGGGTGGATCCCCAGGATTTAGTGGCCCCGCTTGGGAGAGGAGTCACGTGCTTTCCATCCCAGGGCTGAGGTGAATGCAGTCAGGCTGTGCCCTTTCTCGTGACCTTTGCAGCTGAGAGTTCTCTCCTCCAGCCTGGCATGGCAGAGCGGAATGAGTGCAGGCACGTTGCCAGCAGCTATCCCTCTCTTCGCCATGGAAGCCTTTGGAAATCACTCATGCACACGGCAAGCAAGTTTGTCAGCTTTTGTTTGTTGTTCAGCCCGTGCCAGCTGGTGAGCTGCTACTGCTGCTTGTTCTGGCCTCTTTGGGTCCTGATGCCCGGCTCACATGTTTACACAAACAAAACACATTGCCCCGAGGAGGCACCATCCCAGCTCCAGCGGTTCCCTTTTCTCAGACACGGAGATGTTCAAGGGATGTTTGGAGGAGGGAGCCATCCATGGGTCCCAGAGCTGTATTTCCTGGGCTGGGACAATGACACAAAGGTGCCCAGGGTCAATCAGCCCCAGTGGGTGCAGCAAGACCCCATCTCTCCCTCCACCCTCCACGTTCTGTCTTTGGTCCTGTCCATTCCTGATTTGAAAAGACATTCAAAGGCACGCAAGGGCCTCATGCAGATGATCTTAGAGGTCTTGCAGACTGGCAGCGCCTGCCAGGACCCAGTGCTGGCAAAACAAGGACACCATGTTCCCCGTCCCCTAAGTTTAATGTTCCATCCCAAAGATTCTGGAGGAAACAGCACTCAGAAGGCAAGGCGTGGCCTGCAGTGGTGTGGGACAATCCTTATTTCCAGAATGCTGCTGTAGGGCACAGGCTCTCTCCACACAGCGACACAGCCGTGCCCTTGGAAATGTTGTAAATGATCCCTGGTGGCGTTAACTCAGAATATGCTACAACCACATGTTCTTTATAATCATTAGGCTGAGAGTAAGTGGTTCCAAACTCTGGCAAATATAACATTTTGATACCCGTTGCCTCCCTCTGATAATTCAAGCTTGATCACAATGCACTACTTCCAACGGGAAATAATGGAGCGGAACTCTCAGCCGGGGAACTTTCTCCTCCATATGGTTCACAAGTTTCCTGGGATGTGTAATCCTACTGGGAGCACCATCTGTATAGACTGCACACAGGCCCGTGTCGGGGGAAGCTCTTCACTGCTAACTCAGCCGCAGATTTTATTCTACTGCGAATACATTCAGAAAAAAGGCAAGACTCTCTTCTGCCTGTCTTCTCAGCCACTCACACTCGTAAAGGCAGCTTATGTGGGATGTCTCTTTTCTGTGTGATGAGCCAACCCTGCAAACCCTGAAAGGATTAACCAGAGAATTCCCTAGCTCATGGAGAACCCACATAAGCGATCTTCTCTACAGATGTGAGTGGTTTCATAGAATAGTCATGTTATGTGTAATAAACACACTAAGGGTGAGCTTGCCTTGTCTCATCTACCTCAGTATGAAGTCCTTAAGGTCCCAGGGAGGGTCTTACTTATCTGTGGGGCCCTCAGTGTCCCATACAGGGAATTAGTTAGGATACCTAGTTGCAAGCAAAAGATTGACATAAGCAGAAGAAATGTATTGAGAGGATGTTAGGTGGCTCAGGGAAACATTAGGGATGCTAGGGATCAAGGTAGAGGCTACATTTTAAGAAACACTACCCAAATAAACTGCCTGCTGGATTGCTGAGAAACCAAGTCTGCTGACACTGAGCCCTCGATACCACCATCCTCACCAGGGCATTGCTCCCATCTGCCATGGTGGGTCTTCGTGTCGGTGGACAATTGCATCCCCTTGCATCCTCTCTCTTGGTATTCACTCTCTTGGGCCTCTGGCTTTGAGTCAGTCTAGTGAGAGTGAGTCTAATTGGTGGAGACTAGTCACATGACTGAGCGTCAGGTGCAAGGGAGGCTGGGAAAGTTAACATCTAGAATTTTCTGCTCCTAAAGAGGAGATACTCGTTGCACATTATCAAAACTTAGGAAACAGGGTTCAGATGCTGGACAGACAAAAGGAATCACAAATATCCACTACACACAATGTGTCTTATGTTGCTGTTTACATATACAAACTGAATACATTAATTAGAGAGTAATTGGGAATGAATGTGCCAATGTTTAGGCTAGTTTTTTAAAGGCTTCAATTCATTCATGTTGTGTCTCCGGATGAAATTATCTTCCTAATTGACCATTTGAAGAGTTCTAGAAACACTGATAGACTTTCCAGTCTGCAAGACCCACATCAGAGCTATAACTCCCGATCTGTCAGAAACACAATGACCTCTGACAAGCTCCTTTCTTGGCTGACAGTCTTAAAATTGTCATCCTCCGTGTGCCCACAGTCGCCATGTTATAAGTTCTTCTAGGCCTGGTGCAAGTTATGCTTTTAACCATATTTAGGGGTCTTCAAAGAATATGCTGAAGAACTATCCTGGGAATTAGCAGGTCCATAGAGACGATAGACACAAGGAAGGGAAAGCTAATTCATTGTACACTTTCTAGTTCTGTGTGTCTGTGTGTGAATCTGAGTGTGAGTGTGGCTGAATGTGTTTGTGTATGTGTGTGTGTAGGTATGTGGATGTGTCTGTGAGTGTGTATATATGTGTATGTGAGTGTGAGTTGTATGTGAGTGTGTATGTGATAAAAAAGACTTCATGTTTCTCATCTAGAACCACTAAGAATCCATCTGTACCAAGGCAAGTTACACTGAACTTCCATTCACTTGAATGTTCTTTAGCTGGATCCAAACTTACCAGATAATTTATACAATCATCTGCTCAGCTCTGATTGCATAGACCAACCCTACTGAAACACTGATAGAAGCCTGCCTAATTCTTTCTTGCCAGAGTTGAACTGACAATATATGCAGAGTATTTTTTCTAGTCATGAAAGCTACACAATTTTAGAGAATTCCACTTTGAAAAACTTAAGAATTTTATACATGTAATTTTCTTTTTTTGTGTGTGTGTGTGTGTGAGGAAGATCAGGTCTGAGCTAACATCCATGCTAATCCTCCTCTTTTTGCTGAGGAAGACCGGCTCTGAGCTAACATCTATTGCCAATCCTCCTCCTTTTTTTTTTTTCCCCAAAGCCCCAGTAGATAGTTGTATGCCATAGTTGCACATCCTTCTAGTTGCTGTATGTGGGACGCGGCCTCAGCATGGCCAGAGAAGCCGTGCATCGGTGCGCGCCCGGGATCCGAACCCAGGCCACCAGTAGCAGAGTGCGCGCACTTGACCGCTAAGACACGGGGCCGGCCCAATATACCTGTAATTTTATACATGTGCTCAGAAATGTTTTAGAGCTTCTGAAAATGATTAAGACCTGAGTTCTACTTTAGAAAAACTCACTACCAAGTAGTGAATAAAAATAGGGCATGATGTAAAGCACTGTTCGTGAATGTTGCTTTAATATGATGGTAGTAATATCAGAAACAGAGTGGCAGCAATTTTACAAGTGATCCAAAAAAATGTCCCTGGAATTTATTTGTGGATTTTAAAATACAAAAATACTTAAACATACTGAAATAAAAAAACAGACTAGCTATTATGCTTGAAAGAACTACAGAATAGTCTAATGATAACCAGAAAGCAAACAAAGACAGCATTTGTTCAACCCTAGAACTCTCTATATGACTCTCATTCTTTCCCCCGTCGAGTATCCAATAGTTACTTAACTTAATGTGAAATGGTCAATAACAGCTGTATGAGAATAGCTTAAATCATCACCCTCTTTTTAGAGTTTGAAATGATTTCAGTTCATCATTCCATCACTCAGAGAAGTTAAAGAGAGACAAGGATACTCGCTCCTCCTTTAAATTACGGATTTTCCAGTAATATGATCAACAATACCTCATTAAGTGTAATAAAGCAATGGTGAAACTGAAACTGGTCATATAACCTCAATTGCTATTCTGATTTTGTGACAAGATCTCACACTGAGTGGGTTGGGGGTCAGGGAGCAGTGGTGGAAAGAAACAGAAAGAAAACAGGAAAGTTCAAGTGGAGAAATCTGTAGGCCTCATCTATCCAAAAATATTTTATTGTTATGTTTAAAAGAAGTAAAGTAGAAAATGTTGCTATCTGCAGCAACTGGTCTGACTGGTCAACGGAGGTTAAGTTCCCAGACCCTTAATTGAAGGTCAAGAATTCTTAAACTGGCCCAAGCCTAATCTAAGAAGGACTCTGAGAAAAGAAGAATCACAGGGCTGTCACTGTTAAAACACATATCAGATGGTTCTCCTGCAGTGGTGGGAAGTCTTTACTGATTAAGGAATTAGCATTTCTCTATTCAAAGCATCATTCTCTGCCTCTTCCCTCTCTTCTTCTCCTGGGTAATTCCTTTGCATTCTTCAAAATCCAAGCCAGACATCTTTCACAGAGTCTTCTCAGACCCCTGGAGACTGTGTTAGGGGATCCTTTGCCCTCTCCGTAGTTCACTTCTACCTATCACAGCACCAAGTGCATATGATCGTGGCTTCCCCTGAGCTGCATTTACCTCCGAGTCCCCAGTGCCATGTACAGAGGAGGTACCCAAAACATATTCACTGAATGAGTGGATGAATGAATGAGTGAACAATGGGTAAAGTAATGGACAAGAGTGCTGCACATCTGCCACGTTCTTACCTTTAGATACTGAAAGGACACATGGAGTTAGAAGTGACAAATATGTTCAACACGAGAAATGATGAAGGTGGAGGACGACTGTCATTGGCTGAATATGGGCAAATGCCAGTACCGTGTGTTTTCTCATTTATCCCTGTGAAATACGCAGTGAGACAGATCTGGTTAGCTCTTTCTTACAGACGAGGAAACCAAAGCTAGGAAGGTGAATCTGACTTCAGTCTCTTTCTGCTACAATGCTTCATTTCTCTAATTAACGGCTTGAAGATCCATTCATTCCAAAATGAGGTATTTTGTCAACGCAATGAAGATAGTTTTTCTACCTCAGTCATTTCATCAAGCATTCTTAAAGTTCATATTAATCACATTATTTAATTGACAGTCTAATACAGTGGGACTTTCTCGAAACATAAATCACGCAGCTCGGGAGCTCAAGAGAAACAGGAACTGAAGGATTAGACCAACCTGATGCTCCACGAAGACCAGAAGAGCCTTGAGCATACTTGCAGAAGAGCTTTTCCCCAATTCCAGGAAATGTGTTAGGTCCTGTGTTACTTGTAAAGTTGGTTCTTTTGTAAATCAAGTTTTTAAAAATTCCTTTGATTTTTGCTCCACATATAATATCTATCACTTAATTTATAGTAGAAAAAAGATCTATGCTATTGGGAAAATTTTTTCTCTTGAAATTGTTTCCTAATTCATCAGCTCTGTCCTGAGTGACTGTTAATTCTCTCCTTAAACGTATTTCTAGATGACTCAATATAACCGTTATGCTTACAGATGTTGAAGTCAGACGGAATTGAGTTTTAATTCCTGTTCTGCCACTTTAAATTATAAACTGGGGCAGAGCATTTAAACTCTCTAAGCCTCTAGCTGTTGTTGTCAAAAATGGTAATGAGAACACCTACTTTACAGGGTCATTACAAGGTTTAAGTGAAATCCTGACCATACATCCAGTACCTATCACAAAGACTGGTACTAGAAAGAACTCAATAAAAGGTGAGTATTAATTCAGTCTTTTCCCATTCTAACCCATTTTACATGTAGCTGCCATATTTAAACTTCTGAATGCATAAAACTAATTACACTGTATCTTGGATCAGAAGCATTGTTGGCTTGACTTTGAATAAAGTTCAACCACCTTAGGTCTAAAATTTAAGGCCCAATTCCTTTGACTACCCTTCACATATCCCACATTCCAGTTAAAATGTACAAAGAATTAATTCCTCCTCATAACTTAATTCTCTGCATCTTTGTCCTTATTTCCTTGCTGCTCAAAATATTCCAATTTGCATTTTTCAAAGTCCAGTTTAAGAATAATTCTTATATTATATTCCTATGTACACACATCTTATTTTCCCTTAAGGGGACGAGTCCTTTCTTCGGAGACAGGTGGGCCTGAAGGATGTTTGAAATTTCACATGATTCAACTTTCTTCCATCTCCAGACAGGAGTGGAAGTTCTTTAAGGAGGAGACACTAGGTTTCTTTCCAGATCAACTCATGGGTACTGCTCTTCTCTGCTTCTTGGGAAGGGTCTATTAGAATGGAGCTCCCGGGGACTCACCCATGATTATCAAATAAGCAAATTAAACCCTTAAATCTAAGTCTCTTACTTAGAAGACACATTAAAATCATCTGGGAAGTTTTTTTTCAAAATGCGTATGCCTGGACCTTGCACAGACATATCAAGTCAGAATTTCTGGAATTGGGACATGGATATGAGCAAGCTGAGAAACCTCCCTCTGTAGATTATTTGAGGCCACCTCCACAGTCCTAGAGCCAAACCACTTTGCCATCATTTGCCAGGGTGGAATCACATGAGATTGCATATGACAGCAATTTCTACCTCGTTATTTAATTGACATGCCATTCTAATATATATTTACTCCCAGTGTGGGGCAAATTTTAGACTAGTTTTTAAGGAGAAGTGGCAGAATCTAGAACAAATGAAACTATCTCTCTATATGTCATTTCACTATAAAGTCTTTCCCCAGTCTCTGACTGTCAACAATTTTGGCTTCAGTTAAACTCTACAGATCTTTATAATCAGTACAGTTTCTCAACATGCCAGAATACTTACAACTTGTATAAAGGATCCTGCGTTTAAGGTCGTGGAAAAATTTTTTATTAAGATTTCTCTGCAAACCTGAGGACTTTAGGTTTGGTGAATTAGAAACTTTGCAAATCTCTATTTCTCTTCCCACAGTGCTTTCTTTACCTTTTCTGACTAGTCCTATAGATTATTCAAAGGATAAAGTTCAATGAGTATATAAAAGGCGTATGTTGTTACCTATATATTTTTTGTCTTTAAGAAGGCTGCTTGGGGGGCCCGGCCCTGTGGCCGAGTGGTTAAAGTTCCACGTGCTTTGCTTTAGCGGCCCGGGTTCACAGCTTCGGATCCCAGGCACAGACCTACTCCACTCACCAGCCACGCTGTGGTGATGTCCCACATACAAAAAAAAATAGAGGAAGATCAGCACAGATGCTAGCTCAGGGCTAATCTTCCTCAAGCCAAAAAAGAGGAGGATTGGCAATGGATATTAGCTCAGGGTGAATCTTCCTCAGCAAAAAAAAAAAAAAAGAAAGAAAGAAAGAAAGCTGCTTGGGGGTGAGAAGGTTTGCATTCAGAAGGAGGAGGGGAGGCTTATTAAAATCTTTAGCAATTCTTCATCTTTTATTCCCCAATTCACTGTGGTCCGAAGAGAGAGCATGCTCAGTGGCCCTTTGAGACATTTTGTGCCACCTGGTGGAATTTTCTGGAAAGAGAATTATCAGGAGTCTGAATTACTGCTCAGCTGGATTATCACCTGAGGCGTTTTCTCAGTGCTTGATATTACCAGTCTAAGTATAGATTCCCCACTGTGTCAGGCAATTTAACTGCACTAGGCCCATAATAAGGATTTTTTTTAATGTGAAAATTAGTCATTAGTGAAAGAGACCGATTTTGTTAGCTGCTGGGTAAATTCAGGTAACGCAGCGACATCCACACTTCGGGTCATTCTATTCTATTCCGGTTAATACATAGAGATTATCGCCAACCTGCTAGCAGGCAGCACACAGATGTTAACACTGCTTTCCATTAGTTAGAGACAAAAGTAATTGTGATTAACCTTCTTCCTTACCCTCACCCCCGGGAAGTCAAAACAATCTGATAAAGTCATATTTAGCAATTAGTGATGTAACAGTTTACTCAAGCAGAGATTTTTACCAAACATAAAAGGGATTTTAAAAACACATGTCCCAAAGTGATAACTGATTTGGGTAGTTGAAAGTCTCTTTCCTGAGACATTCAGACTAACGCCAGGGAAAGCCAGCTGGGCGGAGGTGCCATGTCATTGCCTCCCCCATAGGGGGCTGTCACAGGGGCTTTGGGCCAGGTATCCATATTGCATGTCTAATGTAGCAGCTTTTGTTTCTTCACGTTGCAATCATTAACTCACCCGCTACATTCTATGATGCAGAGCGATGGCATTGACAGAATTCACGGTTCCAGCTCTCCTTTATTCACACGGTTTCCTTTTATACCATGAGATCTATCATGAAGAGACAGAAATTTCTCTTCAAAGACAGATTGGATGAAGTCAAGGACACTGTTCATTTTGCATCAGGCAAAAAGGTCAAACTAACAAAAGAATGCAATAATCCAGAAAAATTTCCAAACTTCCCAATTCAATAGTAAAAGACAAAAAACCTCACCCTCTTTGAAACTAGAAATGGATAAACAGGCAAAGGGTCATGATGTTGGAAATATTTATACAGAATTCCAAGGAGCACGGATGTATGTCCTGCCTCCTCACTAGATGCTAAATTTTGGAGGGGCAGGGATTGAGTCTAATAACACTAATTCAGGTGTGTTGATAATATCATTGTCCTTCATATTCAAAGACGATTCATCTGAAGGTGTTTTGCTGTCGCTGATATTGTTCTAGTTCGTCATAATTTGTTGGGGTTAATCCATGTCTGCATATTTGTTGCCAGGAATTCTTTCCACATTTACTCAAGTCAAGACTTCTCTTTGGCCCACAACTGTAGCCACTATTCGCACTGCTTGTAATTTCTGACATTTCTATCTCTTAGATTCATGTTTGCTGGCTACTCTTTCACTAAAAGAACCACCCAGTTCTGATTGCTCTGTGCCAGGCTGGTCCCAGCAGTGCCCAATCATACTGCATTCTGCTGCAAGTTGTTCTTCACCAGTCCCAGGAGCAATCCCTCCACTCCACCCTGTGTGCAGCTCCCCCATTAAAGCTCGTCACACAGCAGCTGCTTAGGTGTCCCTTTGTCATCTAATATCTATTTTCCATAAATATCCATGGCAGCAACATCACTTCGGTATTTGTAGATGAACTATATTCCATGGCTCGGTTTTATAGACATGAAAAATAAGGAACAGGAACTGAGAATCTTAGCTCAGAATCACTGTTCCAACTTAATCTGAAAAGTGAAATACGGAATCACTGATAGACTGAAAAATTAGGCTGTTAGATCAAGAATTTTTAAACAATGGAAATGGGAAAAAAAGCATGTGGAATTTGCTACGGAAAAAAATATGTGTGATTTGAGGCTGCTCCACGATGTCCTCTGAACGTCAATATTCCTATCTGAAAAAAGGAAAAAAACTAATTGTACGTACTTTGTAGAATCATTATAAGAATTGGAAACAAGTTGTACAGATTAAATGGCCCAACATCTGATACAAAATGGAAGCTCAAAGCAAACATAGTAGACACTGTTATTATTACATAATTACTATTAATATTATAAAGCAAAGAAAATCATCACTTCCTTGAAAACCTGGAAAATGGAAGTAAGTTACTGGACTAGAATGGAAATGGAAGAGAGGAAGAGAAAGAGTGGGAGTAATAACAGAAGCTATAACAAATGAGATGGTTCTTGGCCACTCCTAAAAAATATCACAAAAAGGGATACATGGTAGACCAAATCTACTAAGCTTCCTAAGCTAAGAATGCTGAGACCTACTCCTGAGTCTGAACTGTGTCATGTACAATTCATGTTAACATGGGTAATTCCCTGAACTTGTCTAGTGCTCAGGCAGGTCATTTATAAAATGATGAAGTTTAATTGTTTCTAATGTTTTATCTTTCTATATACCTTAAAAAGACCAAGTAAAAATCAGATACCCTTTCTGGTTGTTCATACAAGCCAGGTCCTCATAGAAGAGAAATTTAACCTATTGGTTTGAACAGAAGTCAGCAAACTAGGCCTGTGGGTCAAATCTGGCCTGCTGCTTGTTTTTGTAAATAAAGTTTTATTGGAACACAAACACCCTCATTCATTTACATATTGTCTGTGCCAATGTATGTCTATGGCATACATTACAACAGCAGGATTGAGTAGTTGTGGCAGAGACAATACGGCCCATAAAACCTAAAATATTTGCTATCTTGATCTTTATAGAAAGAGTTTGCTGGCCCCTGGGCTAGAACCAAAACAAAATCAACACACAAAAACAAAAAACAAAACAGTAAACCACAGTTTGTCACACAATTTCTTGAAGTCATTTGGGAAACAGTTTCTTATTTTAAAAGACAGAGAACTCTTTGGATTTGTTCTTCTGTTTGTTTTTCAAGGAAGGGTTAGTTGCCAGTATGCAAATCACATTGAAGGCAATCATGAGAAAATTAAATTCATGATTTAAAAGAGAGAAATTAGTAAGGAAAAGGAAAATACATTTCAACAAATTTAAAGAATGGCTAAGAAACATTTAATGGGAATAAAATCTCAGAGACATGAGATGGAAGAGGGTTGGTTGGTTATCACCATTCTACAGATAGAGAAACAAACCTAACTGAAGCACTGGGAGTAAACAAGGAGTCATGTGTCCCAAATATTGGAACTTTGAGGAAAATAGATCCTGGCTGTGCCTGTAGGGACTTTAGCAAACATGAAGCTCAGCCAAGACTAAAGATATCCAAAGACAGAACCAATTTAAAGGAATGAAACCAAGAAATCCTTTTAATTCATAAAGAAAAAAATTCAATAGTCACAGAATACAAAACAAGTAAAAACATATTACCCTAAGAAGATCAGGCAGTAATAAACCATTAAGAAAAGGTGGAGGAATTCCATGAATTTTTTTTCATATGGAAAGATTTTCCCAAAGTGACTGCATAGGCCTTTCCTATCCTGCTAGCTGGCCTGCAGCCAGGCGGCCGGGTCTCCAGAAGAAACCTGCCTTCTCTCAACCTCTGGATCTCAAGGTCACAGTCTTTGCAGCCCCCACTGCCCTCATGCCCCAATTTAGTCCCAGACTTGTCTAGAGAAGGTGGCTCCAGGTCTGCAGGGGGAGGGAGAAGCCAAGGAGGAGAAGGGCAAAGAGGCTTATCCTCCCTTTGTTTCCATGATATTCTCATAACAGCATTCCAACTCCTTCTTGCTTTCATTCAGACCAAGAAAAAACTGAACAGTTGGCCTTGCTCACCTGGACCTGAGAATCCCCACATCAGCAAGATCTGAAGGCACAGATTCTAAGGGACACAGGTCACCCTCCAGAGGAGGCTGCTGCAGACACCTGCGTAACACCACTCATCGTGAACACCGGGGAGTGAGAGGCATTTGAAGACTAAGGGGCAGGTTTGTTTTTTTCTCAATTGCAAACTATATGTTTGCTGATTTTCCTTTCTTTCAATAAATCAAAAGAGCATGGTGCAGTCATTAAAAATCAAATGGCTAAAGAAGTTTCGATGCTCATGATGTGTTAGTTCAAGAAACACAGAAAAGTGCATAAAAGTACGTTACCCTAAAATGTCAACTGTCCTTTCACCTGAGTGGTGGAATTTAGTTGATATTTTTTTCCATAATTTGCATATTATCTAAGTGGATTTATGCTGTTTTCATTACTAGAAAAAAATGTCATAGACACTATCAGTGCTTAATCCATCCTCTTGATTCACTGAGGCCAGTGTCTCTGGAGGGAGACAAGTGGCGCCAACCCCTGAGGTCCTCCAAGAACAGGGATTGGTTTCCTCTGTGCTTGGGGTAGGGCGCTCCCTGAGGGAATTCTGACAACCCCACAACACACCCAGGACTCCCTCTGTCGTGGGCACCTTGTAGAGTCACAGGTAGACGTGGGATCTTGCTGAAGTCACAGCTCTGTCTTCTGTTCCTCGTTACTGACCGCTCAACATTCCCCTTTGCCGGTAACTCTAGTGATTCAGAATTCATCACCACACCAACGCGCTTTTGAAGAATGCTGTATGATATTTACCAGGAGATGCATTAATCATCTAACATGCGTGTGATCTTCGGCAGTAAACTCTCCCAGGGACCAAGGGTGTGCATTTCACTTCGTCAAGCTCTAGAGCACCAAATACAAGTGCTGATGGTCCCATAATGAGAGAGAAGTGAAGTTAGGGAGTGCTGACTTCTCTGCTAACATCACAGAATGTTTAGCAGGATGAATGAAACTAGGGCTGTAGTCCCAAATGGTCAGTCATTTCAGAAAAGCTATTTTGGGGAAATAACTATTTAAAAGATGACTGTCTTATGATAAATGTGATAATGGATAAATTATTTGGCTGTCATGTTAAGTTATACCTGACACTTTCTTTTTAATTCTTTGGTCTATCATTTCAGCTCATTGCCTCCCTGACTTATACCTCCTCCTACTCTTCTCCCTCAACTTCTCTGAGCAGCACCCCAGGTTTTTATGTGCTAGCCATACTCTCCTGTCCTGTAAATCACTCCTAAAAATTTCCTCCAGCAGTACTGTCTTCTGGTCTTCTCTGTACCAGTCATATCTGCACAAATGAAATTTTTACTGCTGGCTGCCATCTCCTTTATGTCTGGCTCAGGTTGTAAACTCTCCAGGGTTGGGGCCTTGTCTTTTTATGTCCCATAAAGGCATGTGCACACCTGCAGCAGTCGATAGCCCTGCACAGAAGTGAGAAAGCTTGTGTTCTTCACTACCCAGCCTGCTTCACCCCAGAGAAGAAACCATCTCGGTTGGGCATCCTAAACCCTAAGTCAGAGACACCATTTGCAGAAGCTAGGAAGCTTTCTGTTTCTTTAGGTTATTTGGAGTTTTTGCTTGCTTGTTCTTTAAAGCCAAAAAGCTACCAACAACCAGAAGTTGAAGTACATCTCTCCATAAAAAACAGACTTGACACACAACCAATGGAATACCTTGACCAACGCATTAAATAGAAAATAGTTTAGGGGCTGCCGACCTGAAAAAGTGGAAAAATTGAAAGTTTAATTCGTTGTAGTAAACCCGGATGATAAATTTGGAAGGGAAAAGTTTGAGAAAAATATCAACACTGGGAATTAACAGGAGCTGAAAAACTCCCAAAGGGAGATAAATCAATCAGTTATTTAAAGGTGTAGAATGAAATCAAAAGAATAATTTATATATGGAGCATGTTTGCTGGTGTTGTTCACTGCTCGGTCATGATCTGTGCTTTGTGGGGAGAATCCCACACCTGAACACCCATCTTTTAGTTATTAACTTGGATGTCTTTTTCACGTTGAAGCTGGGTTCTTGGCTTATCATAACTTTGGAGGCTAAATGGCTGGCTCTATCAGATTCCCTCTGCGTGAACTTTGTCCAAGAACCTGCTTCAGGGACTCACGGAGGGAAATGGAGGATCCAGTGGGCTCCGCAAGCACCTGGCCCCACGTACATGTTCAATAAACAGTCCCTATGGTTCCGCTCCCCACGCTCTTAGCAAAAGAGCGGCTGCTGTGTAGTGTTGTGTCATCGTAGTCTCTAATGCGAACACTTACACGCACATCCGTACGCTAGGTATTATTATCTTATTCACTAATTGTAAACATGTCTTACCTCCCCAACGACATTCTAAGCTTTTCATGGGTAGAGAGTTTTATACTACTATTTTTGATTGATCTAACATATTCGAAATAGCTTTCCCCCTATTCTTTGACTTAATAATAACACTTTGATGTATAAATTGGGCTGCTATGTATCTGAAAATGATATTCTTTCAACTTTGTCAGTTATGATACTTTATTTTGCAATCCATCAAGTAATTTTGAATATCTACTTGTGTGCTATAACTTAGCAGGCAAGAGAAAAAAGTAGAAAACAGTGAACAACACAAGCTAGCAGAGGGAGTCCACGGAGACTCCAGCAGCCTCTCCACTTCTCCAGTGGTCCCTGGGTCACCTCTGGGCGTGGGACCTTCCTACTGGTTCCTTTTACTGGGGCTAGTGGAAGAAGCAAGTAAGGGCTTCCTAGTTCTTGCTGTGGAGTTTCATGGGGAGAAGAGACGTTCTTGGTAACCCAAGTTGGAAGTTAAAGCGAGAAATACAAATATTTCACAAGGTGTTTTGCATGATATCAGGACTAGACTCAGGGTGGTGGGGGTGGCATGCAGAACAGGCCAGGAGGAGCCAAGAGAGACCAGGAGACTGACTGATCAAGAGACAGAGCAGAGGCTGAGCATCTCCAGCTTCAGAGAAAGATGCTCAGGAGCCACAGAGAAGGACAGGTGAAAGGTGAGACATCCTCAGCATCAAGGTCAAACCAGAGGAGAGGCAGGATTCACATTTGAGAAATTGGTCCAGAGTCCACATTTAGTGACCGTAGGTAGGGTCAGAGGGTCAGGGCAGAGGCAAAGACAACATACACATCTTGGGGGGCCGAGTGAGGCCAAAGAAGAGGCGTGGTGGAAGCAGTACTGAGCAGAGAGCCGGTGCAACTTGGCCAGCAGTGTCCCGTTATGTGACAATTCACTTCACCCACCTGAGGCTTAGTTTAATGGAGCTGATGGGGCTTCAGATTCTACATTACTTCAGGTCCATCACACCTCTAAAATTCTATAATTTTATGGTTCAATGCAAGACAGTTTGTGAATTTATCCAATGCCAGTGGGGCATAGGCAGAAGTAAAGCCCCATTGCAAGCCAGATACATTCAGTTCAAGCAAAGAAGGAATCAGGCAGGGGAAGAAGCAGATGAGAGCTGGGGACCATCCCTGAGACTGCGGACCAGGTGCCACAGCCTGTTACAACCCTACACAGGTGGGTGCTGACTTTTTTTTTTCCCCCAAAGCCCCAGTAGATAGTTGTATGTCATAGTTGCACGTCCTTCTAGTTGCTGTATGTGGGACGCGGCCTCAGCATGGCCGGAGAAGTGGTGCGTCAGTGTGTGCCTGGGATCCGAACCCAGGCCGCCAGTAGCAGAGCGCGCGCACTTAACCGCTAAGCCGTGGGGCCGGCCCCTGAGTGCTGGCTTTATCCCACTTTGCCACCGCTCCCCTTACATTGAAAGAAAAGGACTTGCAGGTGAGGGCGAGGGTTCTGCAGGGCCAGGCCATGGCAGCAAGATTAAATCCCTGGAGAACTCTCTGAACTTGGAATGCCTCATATCATCTTTCCCTGGTTTTCCAGAAAGGCCCAGTGGGTGACGGTTCCCTCATGCAGGATACGGACACTTCCAAAACCAATGTCTGTGCTGACAGTTCACCCAATTCCCAGTTAGACGAGAGCCATCAAACTCTCTTAGAGTTCTCAGCCGTGATGAAGGGCACTTAGTTGGACATGATGAAGGACCACACCTGAGGAAGCCATTGAAAGACGCAACTGGGGCATTGGGGGCTGGGTTCTAACGAAGATTCTGCGGTACCAGTGGCTAAATGGGGCAGCGTGACCCTCAATCTAAGGGTAGTTTCTGTGTTCTTTCTGTAAATGCACAGGCTTTAACTCCATGGCCCCATGAGTGCATGGGAGTGCGCTGTGTGATGATTTCCGGTGTCTGTATAACACCATTTGACCTTCTCCAGTTACTGAATCAGGATAGCATATGTGTCAAACCATTGGTCATTCAGTATGATCCAGCTTACAACTCATCTAACTAGATAGATGCAGACCAAAAAAGGAAAAGAAAAAAAAACAGAGTTCACAAAAAAATGGGTGGCAATGGATCCCAGCATGTGGAATTTCAGTGTGTGTACATAAACTCTGAGTTGATCAGAAGAACCAGGCATCTGGCTGCTACCTTCAGAAAGCTCTTAAAAATAAACTCAAAATCCTATTTCTGGATTTCCATTCATTTGCCAGCATATTGGATAAACCTGTGGAGGGGATGCAGAGTGAGAACTTTGGTCAGAAAGCACCTCCAAGAACGTCAGTGTAATGTGCAACTGCGTATCAGCAAGAGAGGTGCAGCCTGGGGAGGGTGTCAGAGGGCCACCTGCCCAGGGAAGCTGGGAAGTGTTGGTGAATTCAGTGACCACCAATAAGGTCATTCTATCCTTGGTGAGGAAGAAATGGTGACGCTGAGAATGAAGTAGTGGTCTGTGGTCTGTGGGAGTTTCTGGCATTTGGTTCAGTTGGTCTGGAGTTGCCCACCTCAGAGTTGATCCTGATGACCACCTAGGGTGGACCACTGCTCTAGGATCTTGGTACTCAAATAGTGGTCCGTGTCCAGCCCCAGCAACTTTGGCACATCTGTGAGCTTGGTGGAAATACAGGATCTCATGCCCCACAGTGGACCTGCTAAATCAGAATTTGCATCTTAACAAGATCATCGGGCAATTCATATGCACTTTGAAGCTTGAGAAGCACTTATTCTCAAAATGTGGTCCCGAAATAAGCTGCACCAGCATTGCCTGGAAATTGCTAGAAATGCACATTTTCAGGTCCCACCACAGACCTACTGAATCAGAAACTCTGGTGGTGGGGCCACTGTGCTGAGTTTTTACAAGCCCTCTGGATGATTCCAATATGCGTGCAAGTATGAGAACCACTGCTCCAGAGTAACCCCAGAAGCAGCTGCTGTACATCTTCACTCAGGTGAAGGTCCACTGAAATGGCAACATTCTGCTGAGTGGTCATCTCCTTGAAGTCCTAGCACAGGAGCTGCAGATTCTTGTAGAAGCATCTCTGAGTTTCTCTATGTGCCAGGTGCTATCCTGAGGTGCTTGGGATGAATAAGACAATGTTTTTGCCCTCAAGATGATCAAAGTGAGTGAGCCTATTGGATCTCTGTCTGGGGCCCATGGATGTTCTCTCCCGCAGCAATCTCAGAATGAAATCTCCTCTGAAGTTTGCTCCTATAGCTTTTCTATTTCTCATTGCAGAGATTTGCATATTTAAGAGACAAGATAAAAACTTGGATTGCATTATGAACCATAAGGATCAAAGAAGGCCAGATCAACTCCTGCAGGTAATGTGATTCCTCCAAGATATCTTTAATCACTAAATATTACTGGATTCAGTTGTCTCTGTTTTATTAGGAGTAAGATGCAAAAGGCATAACACGAAGTGAGGAGGCAGATTATGATCCCCAAATCACTGCCTCGGTCACCAATCAGCTATCTGGGATTGGAGAGGATGGTGGTGGATTCATGCTAAAGTGAATGTGACTTAGAACCAGTCAAATGGTGGAGACTGAAAATAGAAGACATCAGGGAAGACCCTTGAAATGGTGCATACAGATCCTGAATGATGAGGTCTGTGTAAGGCAATGTCAATGGTAAATTTCAACTTCCAGCTCTTTGAAGGTGTAACTCCACAGTGTAAACACACGTTCCTCATGACTTTAATACAATTCTCGTTTAGCTATGTGAGTGTGTTTGTACTTTGATAATGGAAAAAACTCAAAATGTTATCAGGTTCATGAACACTTTTAATTCTGAAGTGCTGAGAGTTTGCCAGAGCACTGTAACAGCCAAACAGTATCATCTGACCTTCACGTTGCACAAAGCACGTCCATTGTAGTCTTCTAGTCATCTTAGGCTATGCATGTAAGACATAACCATCGTTCCCTGTTAAAAATTTATGTAACCAAAGTTCCCCGGAAGCTACTTGAGATGATAAGAAATAAAAAGTTCATTGAACCAGTACAATGTGTCACGCTGTAGGCGACACAAAGATGAAAATGAAACACAGCCCTGGCTGTCATGCAGGTGGCATCTAATGGAGGAGCCCACCATGCACAGAACTTCATCAATAGGAGAGGAAGGAAGCAGCACCACAGGAAGGCAGGTGGATCAGTCCTAGGGAGAAGGAAGCAGTTCCCAGGTCAGGTGGCTTTGAGAATAGGTAGGTTTTTGATGGATAACATTGAGGACAGGTCAAACCACACTCACCATGCATCCCTTCAGCGTGACGGTGTGGCACATTGGGGAAAATTAAATATTCTGGTTGTTTTCTGCAATGAATATTGAGACTAGCGAGTCATGGGGAGGATGGAAACCTGGAGATCAGTGAGGAGGCTCTGGAAATGTTTCAGGTAATGGATTATGAGTGCAATGGCAATGGAAGAAGACAGGATGGTTTAAGAGGTATTCTGGAGACAGAATCAACAAAAGTTGGCAAATGTGAAGTCCAAAATACATTAAAGATGATTCAAAATATTGTGCCTGAGTGACTGAGAGATGGTGGTGGAATTATCTTACTCAACTTTGTATCTTCACTGTGAAGGCTGTACAGGATGTGAAAAGGCTCAATAAGCACTTGTTGGAAGAGAAGTAGGTTTTGGAGTAAAGATATTGAGTTTGGCTTTAGATATGTGTTTGAAAATCGGGATGCTGCTGCAGCAGTCCTGCAGACAGTAGAAACTAGAAATCTGAAGATTAAGAGGTGGGTGAGATCTGGCAGGTAGATCTAGAAAACTGTGTGTAGGAGAGGGAGGTGGACACATCAGGACAGATGAACTGACCCCAGCAGAACGCATGGGGGAGAGAGGGAGGGTGGGGCAAAATATTGGGGGATATCGCTATTTAAGCCATAGAAGTTACCCGTGAAATAAACTTCTGAGTAAGAGCAGGCAGTGAGGTTTAGAGGGGACCCAGAAAACCAGCGTTAGAGAAAAAAATGGTGGAAACATTTTCTAGGGGGGAAAGTTTATGTATTAATGCTTCCAAGGTTGTTGGATGAAACCTCAAAGGAAGCCAATCAACGTAGCAATTAGATTACTGGTGCGTACTGAAGGCTTAAAGGAGGGTGTCCCTCCTGGAGCACAATCTGGCACACATATCAAAATTTAAGATATATAAACTTTTCACCCAATAATTCCATTCTAGGAATTTATCCTAGGGCACAAATTGTGGAAGGGTACTAAGATTCAGGTATCAAGAGGAATAAGATTGCGTTAAGATAGTTACATACGTACCATGACATTTTGTAAAACAATTAAAAATCGAATATAACATAATCATTTAGAGTGATGTTGGGGCTGGCCCCGTGGCGTAGTGGTTAAGTGTACATGCTCCACTGCTGGTGGCCTGGGTTCGGATCCCGGGCGCACACCGATGCACAGCTTGTCAGGCCATGCTGTGGTGGTGTCCCATATAAGGTGGAAGAAGATGGGCACAGATGTTAGCCCAGGGCCAGTCTTCCTCAGCAAAAAAAGAGGAGGATTGGCATGGATGTTAGCTCAGGGCTGATCTTCCTCACACACAAAAAAAGAGTGATGCTATGATACAATTGTTATTAAATACGGATATGCAACATTTATTGTACAGTAAAAAAAGCAGATAACAAAATAGTATGTATAGTAACCTTCCCTTTTTATTAACATATATGTGGAAAAATATGCAATGGTTTTCTCTGTCCAGCAGCACAAAGAATGTGTTACACAAAAGGACTGCCCAAGTTGCATCCAGCTCTTCTACTCACGTGCAGCTGTATGACCTCCAGTAAGTTGTGTGTCCTCTTCACCTCAATCTCTTCACCTGTAAAATGGGAGGATGATGATTGTACCAGCTCAAAGAGTGTGAGGATCAAATGAGCAGATAAAGTTACACTTCTTACAAGAGAAATTGACATATAATAAGGACTATGCTCGTTTTCTATTATTACAATAGATTATACTTTTTAAATTTCTTCTTTATTCTGAAACTATATTTTCTTTTTTTTCAATAATATTAACAATTTAATGTCTGTTAGTATTTTACTTTTAACATATCAATGGGGCCAGTATCATCATTAAACATTTATGGTAATTTTCCTTTTTTTTAATTTTTTTAATTTTTTGTTTATTGCAGTAACATTGATTTATAACATTGTATAAATTTCAGGTGTACATCATTGTACTTCTATTTCTGCATAGATTACATCATGTTCACCACCCAAATACTAATTACAACCCATCACCACACACATGCACCAAATTATCCCTTTCGCCATCCTCCCTCCCCCCTTCCCCTCTGGTAACCACCAATCCAATCTCTGTCTCTATGTGTTTGTTTGTTGTTATTATTATCTACTACTTAATGAGGGAGATCATATGGTATTTGACCTTCTCCCTCTGACTTATTTCACTTTGCATAATACCCTCAATGTCCATCCACGTTGTCACAAATGGCTGGATTTCATCATTTCTTATGGCTGAGTAGTATTCCATTGTGTATATATACCACATCTTTATCCATTCGTCCCTTGATGGGCACTTAGGTTGCTTCCAAGTCTTGGCTATTGTGAATAACGCTGCAATGCACACAGGGGTGCGTGTATCTTTACGCATTAGTGTTTTCAAGTTCTTTGGATAAATACCCAGCAGTGGAATAGCTGGATCATATGGTAGTTGTATCCTTAATTTTTTGAGGAATCTCCATACTGTTTTCCATAGTGGCTGCACCAGTTTGCACTCCCACCTGAAACTATATTTCTTATTATCGTAAAATGAAGAAAGAATTATGCTGATTTTTTGAAAAAGTATAAATATTAATGACATTCAAAAAAATAAATTTTGATACAGGGGCTAGAGAGTATGTTTCTTGGGGTCGAATCATTCAGATTGACATCGTTGGAGGACTTCAGGGAGTGTTAGCACGTCCATTTGAGATCCAACCATTTTTGAGACTTTGATTTGAAAATGTCTACGTTGAAACACTGCTTGTAAGTTTCCCTGAATCATGCATAATTATTAGCAATTAAATTTTAGACATTCTGTTTCATTTTAATTGACATATTTATTCAAAAATACCAATGTGATTTTCAAAGTGTGGATGCCTCCCCCCTATGGTTTCAAATCTGATTTTAAAAGAGAGAATATAAACTGAAATGCTTTATTAATTTGTGTTCGTTTTTAAACTATATCTTAGTTTCATTGAGGATGTTTAGCTTCCAAAAAAGCAAACTTCAATTTTTTCAAATTCAGAATAATCCTATTTCATTCTGATTCAATAGCAGATGAAGTACCTAGCATAATGTATATATATGAATAATTTTCCTTGATTAATAAGTATATATTTCTAAACTTACCCATGCCATTTGACATGGAATCGTTGATAGATTTTATAATCATATTTTCTTTCCATAATACTATTAAAATGACTATAAAATATACCATTTAGAGATATCATTTGATAGAAAAAATAAGACACATGAACAAGAAGTTCAAAACCTTGAGAAATTAATATAAATTATAGGAATTAACATACCATTAATATAGCTCAGCAAGGATAAAAACCATACTGTTAACAATGAAAGGATTTGTTTTAAACATAAATTAATATTTTACTTTTCATTCAAGAAAACAGAAATAGGGTGGTACATAGGATTCATGCGTTATTTTCAAAGTAGCGTGTGCTGCATCCAATCGTATCAGCCAACTGCATTTAGAGATTCGCTGTGTGGTTTGGAGCAGTCCACATAGCATCTCCAGCCACAAGTTTCCTGAGGACTTGGACCAGAAGGTACTTAAAGTGCTTTTTGTGGCCATTATTCCATGTATCTAAAAATGAACAGACATTAATACTGAGCTATTAAGAAGAGAAGAAATGCAGTATGGACACCTTCCAGAATCTAAATACGATGTCTTCACTTTTTTAGTGAGTGCTTCCATAGCACCCTATGTCTGGCACCCTCCGCATTATAATAAAGTTATTTATTGTCTGTCTTTCCCACTGACTTCAAGCTAACAGCAAGAGCAAAGATTCTGTCTTATGTTTTGTGACTTTATCACAGTGCCGCACACATAATAAGCATCTACCATGTGATACTGAATTCCTGAGGTCTTTTGGGTGGAGTGCTTAAAAATAAAGCACGGCACACTCTGTGGCTATTGGGACATCCCGTTACTTTATCCAACACTGGGGACATCATTCCACGAACAGCCCTCAGGACTTTAGAATCTGAGGCTAGAACCCACTGCCAAAAAAGACAGTAACGAATCTTATCAGAATGCCACATACTTTGTATAATTTCACATTAGAGGTTGGGGGAAGCGAAGACAAGAAAAAAGCAAGAAAATCAAATTTCTTTTTGCATTTTATTTCTGGCATTCCTTGGTTGTTGGTAAGTCTTTCAGAATCAAAGCGGGAGAAACCAATTAAACATTCCCATTTATGATTAAATTTCTCCTAGTAGAATGCAAAGCTGATCCCCAGAGGTCACTATTTCAGCATTTCATCAGTGCCCTTTTTTTTAATCCTCCTGCACTGACTTTATTTTATCTTTTCCAATATCTATTTAAGTAATTCAGCCTACTCAATTACTCTTTAACAAATTTTTATCAATGATCTCTCTCAAGTATGGTATGTGGGTTGCCTGCTATTAGCTTAATGTCGTACAATTAATATCTTCTCGGTATTCCTTCTTTCCTCAACAAGTAGTACTGGTAAGGGCCAACCCATCTTTTAAAGGTAAACCTTGTCCAGTTAAACAAGAACGAAATCACTATAGATCTATTATTTCTCGGAACAGAATATTTCCATTTGCATAAAATATTCTTCCTTTGACAAGTTGCCAGGAAGAAACACCTCATGCCCATTCTTCACAGTGCTCTTTCTATGGCATTAAGAATAGAAGAAATTACCATGGTGGCCTTAAAACTATTATTCTCTCCCCTTGCACCTCCTGGCCCCTCCTGATTTACAGTATCATGCCACTTTGAGAGCTCTGTCACTGAAATGCCCAGATAATGGACCAAGGGGAGCCTCTTACATAATGTAATTTCACACTAAGGAAATTGGGTCATAGGTTGGAATATTAGGGTCAAATGCAGAGCCTATAACCCTTAGGTTGCTTGAGAAATAATGGCTAGAGTCAAAATTTAAATAAAATTTGAATCTGAACAAGTCAAATGATCTATAAGCCTTAGGGACAAGTGATCTAGTAGACCAATAATATGCTTAAATATTGTGGGAAAAAAATAGTTTGTACTCTCAGGGGAGTGTTATAATATTAGAAATAATACACCTGGTTAAAGAGTGAATGTCTTTCTTTAAAATATAAATGTGCAAGATAATGCTTCTAAATATAAGAGTTCTGTTCCAAGGAAATGGGAGAGTTGACCATTTAGAAATAAAGACTTCATCTATCAATAGGAAAATATGATGGTTAATTTTATGTATCCACTTGACTGTACCACAGAGTGCCTAGATATTTGGTCAAACATTATTCTGGGTGTGTGTGTGAGGGTGTTTCTGGATGAGATTAATGTTTGAATCACTGACTGTATCAAGCAGATTGCCCTCCATAATGTGGGTGGGCCTCATCCAATCAGTTGAAGGCCTGAATAGAACAAAAGGCTGACCCTCCCTCAAGCAAGAGGGAGCTTCTCCTGCCCAATTGCTTTCAGACTGTGACATAGGCTTTTCTCTGCCTTTGGACTCGAATTGAAGCACCAGATCTCCTGGGTCTTGGGCCTTCAGACTGGAACTAAATCATCAGGTCTCCTGGGACTCTGGCTTGCCACCCATGGATCTGGAGACTTGTCAACCTCCATAATCACACGAATCATTTCCTTACAATAAATCTGTTGATAGATGATAGATAGATAGATAGATGTATATCTATCTATACACCTATACCTATACATGTATATATACTTCTACATACAGATATATATTTATACATCTTACTGGTTGCGTTTCTCTGGAGAGCCCTGACTAGTACAGCAGAGTTTGGGGAAAAGGCTCAGACCAACCTCACATCTAAGTGGAGAAGACCCATCCCGCATGCCTTGGGTTAGAGGCCATGCTCTGGGAAGAACCAGGATCAGAGCAGCAGGAGGAGGATCCATGAGGATTCTCCTGGTTGGCCTAGTGATGCCATTTGGCTACTATCCATATGACATCCCCAGAGCTCAGACACCCTTTAAATTTCCTGCACCTCCAAATTGGTTTGGTAATTTTTCCAATTGCCATTTAAACACCTGTGTTTAGCACATTCGATTCTGAAGGAGCTGGACCGAGCTGCAGCAGAGCAGAACGCCCACGCCAGGAAGGCCTTCTGCCCTTGCAGGCACGCGACCTCATCCTCACCCGGACACATTAATTCTGGAGATTAAAATATTACGTATACTTGTGCCGTTGGTTTCCTAAAATAAAGTTGTCATTTTCAATTACTCAGTCATGAGTGACAGCTTTAAAAAAGGTAAAAGCAGAATTCCAAGGCTTCTGTGTTTCTTCATTTGTGTGATAGGTGGTTCTCAATTACAAACAGGGCAAGAGTCTGTGTCTATGCCAGCCAGCTGGTCTTAATTCCAGCCCGCGTTTATCCTTCCTCGGCCGTAGAGCTTAGACAAGTCAGAGAAGCTCTCTAAGCTGAAGATTCTTCACCTGGAAAAGAGGAGTGTATTAGCTTCCTTGAGCCGCTGTAAGAAAGTACCACAAACATGGGCGCCTCAAACAACAGAAATTCATTCTCTCACTTCTGGAGGCTGGAAGTCCAAGATCAAGGTCTTGGCAGAGTTGGTTCCTTCTGGAGGTTCTGAGGACAAATCTGTTCCAGGCCTTTCTCCCAGCTTCTGGTGATGGCCAGTGATCCTTCATGTGCGTTGGTTTGTAGATGCATCACTCCATCTCTGCCTCAATCGTCATGTGGCTGTCTTCCCCCTGTGTTTCTATATTTGTGTCTCTTCCTCTCTTCATATAAGGATACCAGTGATATTGGATTAGGGCCCACCCTAGCCCAGTATGACCTCAGGTTAACTAACTACATCTACAAAGACCCTATTTCCAAATAGGCTCACATTCTGAGGTTCCGGGGGTTAGGACTTCAAATATCTTTTTAGAGGACCCAATTCAATCCACAACAGGTTGAAATCATTGCACCTTCTTTGTGGGGCTGGGGGCATTGAATGCCGAGCAGTGGCACTCGTGGATGGCAAGTATTCGTGTTATAAAGAGCAGAGCATTCTCTGATCCTCAACTCCTCATCTCATAGTCAATTTTAAGCTATGGAACACCAATTGTACACTACCATCAGTTTCTAAATCAGGTTGCCGAGGAGCACACCTCCATCCATCTGACATGAGAAGGCCCTCCTAGGAGCAGCTCTCCTTGTGGCCTCCGTGGACCCATCCTATGGAACGTTCTGCCCGTGACTGAAGTGTTAATACCCTCCATTTGCATTACAGGAAGTGTCACCTACACCTGTTCAGCTACATCACACAGGTCGTCGCTTGGCATCCTCTGAACAAGCTTGTGTCGAAGTTTCTATAGTGATCTTTTTATTTTCTAGGGATGATCATTGGCTGTTCATCACTCCATTTATGTCACCTTATTAGAGGGGCCTCTAGTGACAAAGAAAATATCACCTCCCCTTGCCCACGATCCTCTCTCCTCACCCTGCTTTCTATTTCTTTTAATAGTGCTTACTACCGCCTACCTGGTGTATATCTGGTTTTGTTTGTGGTTTTTCTGCCCACAACAGAATACAAGCCCCATGAGACCAGGGATTTTTATCTGTTTAGCTCACTGCTCCACCCCTAGCTCCTAGGATAGGATGAATAAGTAAACGAGCAAATAAATGAAAGGAAGACATCGGGAGACAAGTTAAATGGATTTCCTAGTGCATGGTGGAGCTAGGGTTCAATCCACGTTTTTCTGACGTGGGACCCCATGCTACATGGGCGGCTCTGTCATTCTGCATCACAGTCCAGCTGTCCCTCAAGTCAACCCCCTGCCAAGGCTTTGGAATTTGGGAATAGAGCAGAGTTGCCCCCAGAATAGGCAAGGCCTTAGGACTCAACTTGCCTTCTCTGCTCACCTGTGCCCTCAAAGTTCTGCTGTAGAAAAAACCATTACTTTTCTAGGACCAACATTTCTAGGGGGAAAAAAACAGCCTTTTTGTCTGTGTTCTTTGTCCTTTGCTTTGCTGATGTTCTTTGTCCAAATGCTTTGTGAAATGTCAGAAAACATACATATGCTCTAATGTCAGAGTTGGAAAAGATCTGAAGGATTATTTTAGTCCAAAACCCTCATTTAGCTGATACGATGTGTGGTCCTTCCTCCCAGCTAGTTGAAGTATAATGAATATTTTATGCCCACTTTATTTTATATTTTCTTTTTCTCAGATTCATAAGAAGTTTTTTTGTCTTCTGAAAGAATTAGGAAACTGCTCTGCATTAGAGACCAGTCTACATTTCTTTGTGTTTCCCATATCAGTTATTAAAACAAAATGCAGGTTTATTTCTTGGTCATTGATTGTCCAGGAAAACCTATTTCAAGGAGTTTGATTTCTTTTCATTATTTTTAGGTTCAGGAGATATGGAACTTTGTTATTTTGTTAATCGACCAATTTTTCACTTTGCAAATAAAATATTAGCAACAATTCTACATAAACTTCTGCCTTTGCCCGAGAAAGAAATGTGACAGGTAATCAGCAATTCTGTAGGCAAAGGTTCAAGCCTCGAGGTTGGGTAAGGGACAGGCTTACAATTGTTAGCGGGTCCTGGAAATTGATTGAAAAATGTCCCTTAAGAGAAGAATCTTAGTCACTCAGAAATGCAGCCAAATGCAATGGATATTTGGGGTCAGTTTCTCCTCTCCAGAGCAGCATCCTGTGATGCATACATGCAGTAGAGGGAGGTGGGCGTATCTAACATTTAATTTCAGGTACTCACTGTGTCCTGTAGGGAAGGGTGAAGAACAACTTATGCACCTACATGCAGTAAGTGAATGAAAACGCACACCAAGTGTGCCCTGTGGGAGGCCTGCACTTTATGCTACAAAATCCCCCCCCCCCCCCCCCCCCCCGACGTCTAAGGAATAACCGTAAGAAAAGACGACCCTCGGGCCCTGCTGGTCAGGAGAGAGTCACTGCTTCTCGGCACAGTGCGCAGCCCCGGCAGCCTGCAGGCAGGCATGCCGTGCAACTCTGGATGAGATCTGAGGCTGTCAGCGCAAGCCTAGGAAGTCCAGTTAGGCCATGCGGCTTTGCCAAATTTGTTGTTAGAAACATTTAGCGTCTATATTTAATATCGGGAGCTCACCATCTCCACCATCTCAGGCACGTAGAGGTTCCAACAGACGGGAGGGTGGAACAGTCCATGTTAAAAATCTGGCCAGCTTGGCTATAAACGCCTGGCAAGCCAGAGCCGTTCCTGGGAGGCAGGCCCCGGTCCAAGCTGCCTCCTTCCGCGCTGCTGTCTGCCAGAGTTAGCGGCCTCCAAGCAGCCAGCAGCTTGAGTGCAGTCTGCCTGCCCGCGCAGCGTCCTGGCCCCACGTGCAGCCCAGGAATTCAATTACCTGCTAACCACCTACAATGCTCCCGTGAGAAGGGGGTCCCCTCCTTCATTTCCAAAGGACCGGAGGGGACAGAGGGCACAGAAAGGGGCGGGAGAGGAAATGAGGGGCGGACAGCCCTTGGAGAGCAGGGGTCCACCGGGCTGGGCCTGGCCAGATTTTCCCAGCAGCCAGCGCAGTCCTGGCAGAGCTCCTGGGCTCCTTCCAGGCCTCAGAGTCAACCTGCCCGAGTTACTATGGCAACTAGTTTCCCTGGTTACCTGGAAGGGAGAGTCCTGCGAGAGGAGCAAGGAGCAGCTGAGAGATGTGTGAAGGGAGGATTTGGGCTCAGAGAGAGGGAAGCTCTGAGGACAGACAGCTCACAAAGCCCCTGCTCTGGGGACACCGGGCAGCACCAACTTGGGAAGGGCCAGGCAGCCACCAACTCACTCTGCTCCTAGTGGCCGCCAGGTATTAGACACCCACAGAGGGACTTACCTGAGATGGGGGCTGTGTGTCCAAATGGAAGGGACCCGCCGGCAAGTGCTGCTCTGGGGGACCAACTCCGACTCTGAGGCTTGTTTCCATGAACATGAGAATGTGCCTTAGGTGCAAGCGCAGGTCCGAAAATCCCGGGACTGAAGCTACATTACAGGTGATCCAGAGAGATCTAGATGAAGCGGGACGTTACCAAATCTCAGAGAACGCTTTCCCTGTAAGGCAGTGCAAACTCTGGACCATCTGGGTGAGAAGATGCTCTTCTCAGGTACTTGCCCAGCTTTCAGAGTTCCCTGCTTCTCCTGTCCTCTCTCTCTCTCTCTCTCACTGTACAGATGTAACTCCAGTACTTTCCATCAGGCTCAGTCTCAGTTTCCTCTAAATGTAAATGCTGAAGGAACCAGGAAGCCAATATTTGAAGATTTTAGAAGGACCATGTAACTATCTTCAATCTTTGCCAATTTATTTCCTGTTATTAAAAAAATAAAAATAATACAAACAAGAAAACACACCTTCATGGCCCAGAAACAGGGTCCTGGATGGTTCTGTTGTCCGAGGAGCAGCTCACGTTCTATCAGATGTAGGGTGCTGTTGACTCAGTTTCCCAGGCTGTCTACATAGGGAAACCATGTTTGTATAGCAGATTGGATAGATGATTGTCCATGGAATCCAAACATCTGTAGATTTCAATTCACCCCCTAGCTATCCCACTTCGTTTTATAGTGGGGAGCCTTTCCTAATATGTGGTCATATCTGCAGTCACTACCCATTTCCTTGGGAAGAAGAATCTTTCTGTCGTTGGGTTTATAAGGAGGGGCAGCTTTGGAGTCACTTTCTTGCTGAAGGGACACTCCACAAAGGTGTTAGGAAGATGACCAGGACTTTCACCCCATCACCATTACACTCCAAACTGCCGAGCTCACCCACAAAACAGCCCGTGGTCTAGATGGCTCCCCAGGTCCAGGTGACCCGAGCCTGTGGCAGTCCCTGCAGCAGCAGCAGCCAGGGAGACCACAGGCCCACATGGCCGAGGCACAGGAGCTCCAGGCCAGGGGCTAGCAGGGACACCGAGAAGACCTTAACACTTGCTGCCATTTGGAAAGTCGCATCTCCTGGGCTGATCTTGGACCACGTGCAGCAGCCCTGCAGGGAGAGGGCTTAGTCCTGGAGCACCTGGCTGTATCACAGCATCTGAACTCCAGGATTCACTGCAGAGGCAGATAACAAATGCACCTTTGAGAAACTAAGGAAGTGATGTTGAATTTGTGCACCTTTTCTTTTGTAGTCTTTAAATATTTAGGAAGAATGTGGAATGTGCCTTAAAGGCCAAATCCTCTGGTTTAGCAAAGTCAAAATAATGAGAATTAGCCTGCTTCTATATATAACTCAGAAACCTCCTATACGTCCCTTTCTCAGAAGTACAATGAGGATTAATCATTAATGTTTATAATACGATCTGGAGAAAGAAATCATTACTCTTAAATGCTAAATATTATTATGGATTTGGATAATAATATCAAGATAAATATAAAATAATGCCATGTATTTGCTACATGTATTGGTAATAACCCTCTGGGCTGTATGTTTGCTGGCACAGTGAAGATACTCACATTATTGCCTGTTCCTTTGGTGTCATTTGAACACCTGACACAGTTGAGTTTAGAAAGTCATTCAAGATGGATAGAGTCAAGATGGCAGTGTAAGCAGACTCTGAACTCACCTCCTCCTGCGGACACAGCCAATTTACAACTACTCGTGGAAAAATTGCCCAGAGAGAGAACTGAAAACTGGATAAGAGGAACTCTTGCAACAAAGGACAACCCTAATTGAGGTGGAAGAGGCAGAAACTCCCTTCTGGAGAGGAAAAACGCCACTTTCACGAGCCGCCAGCTTCTCGGCCACCCAGGAGCAGCCCACATGTACTCAGCCCTCCCTGGAGGAGCAGGGCCCTGAGCCAGGGAGTGCCCCCGCTGTGGGCATTTTGTGGACCCAGCAAAACCGAGACGAGTGGCAGAATAACTGACTTTGCCTGCTACTAAAACATTGGGGAGTACCCCCAGAAAAGCTGGTTCACAAAGAAATTAAAACCGGCTCTTAAAGGGCCCATGTGCAAACTCACCCGTTTCAGAAAGCAACCAAAAATCACCAGAAAGAAAGGTGCATAGTGCTTTGGTGAAAAGAGACTCACCTAATAGACCCTGAGTGCATCTCCGTGAGAGGTGAGACCTCTCCAGGGACTGGGACATTGGCGGCAGCCATTGTTGTGGCCCAGTGTGGGTGTGCTGACACAGATGCCATTGGAGTTCTCCCTGGGGCCTGCTAGCTCAGGTCTGCCCCACCCACTAGAGCACCAATTTAATCCAGCTCAGCCAGGGCGGGCAGCCCACCCTAGAGACTGGCCCCACCTAAGAACAAGCCCTCAGGCAACTTGTGGGCCTGCATAGATTGGTGACTGGATTCTCTGCAGCCTGGCAACTGAGCCGACTTCAGTGGGGCAGGGCATGCACAAGGAACAGGTGGAAAGTGTGGGGTGGTGGTGGAGTGTGTAGGGCTCCCACCGTGGAGAGACTGGGTCCACTTCAGGAGGTCGGGGCACGCACATGGGGCAGGACTGTGTTGAGTGTATGTGTGGGCCTGTGGGCGGCAGGGCTTGTCAGCTGCAGAAGACTTGTGTTTCTCAAAGACCCACATAGGGGGTTTGCCCCACCTTCCAAAGCCTAAAACAATTGGGTGCTCCTGTGCCTGAGGCCAGCCCCACCCAGCTGCAATCCTCAGAGAGCTGACAAGAGACCTAAAGGCTAGAGGCTTATAACAATTGTAAGCCCCTGAGCCTAAAAACCTGTCACACTGGGGGCCTACTCACTTAAAAGAAATACTGCAACACAAATGTGGTATTAGAACTTGCAGCCAACTGTGATGGGGCTCCCCACACCTAATAAAGACACTGAAGGGCCCACAACAACTACAAACAGCTAAGCATTACAACAGCTGACCAGGAGCATAACTCAGCCTACCTGGTCACCTACAGGGAGAGCAAACAGGCCACAACAGAAGGACACACGTAGCCCACATAGGGGTCACCCCTGGAACGTTGAGAACTGAGGGAAGCACACTGCAGGACTCCTAAGGCATCACTTGTATAAGGTCACCTATCCAAGGGCAGGAGACGTAGCTGACCTACCTAATACGTAGACATAAGCACAGGGAAAGAAGCAAAATGAGGAGGCAAAGGAATACATTCCAAGTAAGGGAACAGGACAAAACTCTGCAAAAGGAACTAAGTGAAACAGAAATGAGCAACCTAATCAACCGAGAGTTCAAACTAAGAGTGTTAAGGATGCTCACGGATCTGGGGAGAAGATTAGATGAACTCAGCGAGAATGTCAACAAAGAAATGGAGGATATAAAAAAGAACCAATCAGAAATGAGGAATACGATACTGGAAATGAAAAATTCACTAGAGGGACTCAAAAGCAGAGTAGAGGATACAGAAGAATGGATCTGAGTGCTAGATGAAAGACTAGAAGAAATTACCCAAGCTGAACAAGTAAAAGAGAAAAGAATTATAAAGAGTGAGGACAGTCTAAGGGACCTCTGGGACAACATCAAGCGCACTAACATCCGTGTTATAGGTGTCCCAGAAGGAGAAGAGCGAGACAAAGGGGCAGAGAATCTATTTCAAGAAATAATAGATGAAAACTTCCCCAACCTAAGGAAGGAAACAGACATCCAGGTACAGGAAGCACAGAGAGCCCCAAACAAGATAAACCCAAAGAGGCCTACACCAAGACACATCATAATCAAAATGTCCAGAATTAAAGATAAAGAGAGAATCCTAAGGGCCGCAAGAGAAAGACAAGTTACATACAAAGGAAGCCCCATAAGGCTATCAGCTGACTTCTCAGCAGAAACCTTACAGGCTAGAAGAGAGTGGCACAATATATTTAAAGTGCTAAAAGGAAAAAATTTACAGCCAAGAATACTCTACCCAGCAAGGTTATTATTCAAAATGGAAGGAGAGATCAAAAATTCCCAGACAAGCAAAAATTAAACCAGTGCTACAAGAAATGCTAAAGAGACTGATTTAAGGGGAAAAGAGAAGACCACAAATAGGAAAAATTATCTATTTCCATGATAAGAGGGTAATGGATACAAATGCACAAAAAAGAGGTTAGATATGTATCAAAAATATAAAATGAGGGAGGAGGGGAGTTAAAGAGTAGAGCTTTCAGACAGAGGTCAAACTAAAGAGACCATCAATTCTGTATAGAAGGAGAAAGGAACAGAGAAGGACTACTAAAACACTGAGAAAAAAAAAAGTTTAAAAATGGCAATAAGTACATACTTATCAAGAGCTACTTTAAATGTTAATGGACTAAATGCTCCAATTAAAAGGCATAGGGTGGCTGATTGGATAAAACAACAAGACCCATATATATGCTGCATACAAGAGACACACTTCAGACCTAAAGACACTCACAAACTGAAAGTGAAGGGATGGAAAAAGATATTCCATGCAAATGGCAATGAAAAGAAAGCTGGGGTAGCAGTACTCATATCAGACAAAATAGACTTTAAAACAAAAACTGTAAAAAGAGACAAAGAAGGGCATTACATAATGATCACGGGAACAATCCAACAAGATGATATAACACTTGTAAATATCTACGCACCCAATGTAGGTGCACCTAAATATATAAAGCAATTATTAACAGACATAAAAAGAGAAATAGACAGTAACACAATAATAGTAGGGGACTTTAACACTCCACTTACACCAACGGATAGATCATCCAAACAGAAGATCAATAAGGAAACATTGGCCTTAAATGACACACTAGAACAGATGGACCTAGTAGATATATACAGAGCGTTCCATCCAAAAACGGAAGAATACACGTTCTTTTCAAATGCACATGGAACATTCTCCAGGATTGATCACATATTAACCACAAAAAAAGTCTCCATATATTTAAGAAGACTGAAATAATACCAAGCATCTTTTCTGACCACAACGGTATGAAACTGGAAATCAACTATAGGAAGAAAATCAGAAAAGCCACAAATACGTGGAGATTAAACAAAATGCTACTGAACAACGACTGGGTCAATGAAGAAATCAAAGAAGAAATCAAAAAATACCTGGAGGCAAAGGAAAATGAAAATACGACATGCCAGAATTTATGGGATACAGAGAAAGCGGTTCTAAGAGGGAAGTTTATAGCAATACAGGCCTATCTCAACAAACAAGAAAAATCTCAAATAAACCATCTAACAAGACATCTAAAGGAACTGGAAAAAGAAGAACAAACAAAGCCCAAAATCAGTAGAAGAAGGGAAATAATAAAAATAAGGGCAGAAATAATTGAAATAAACACTAAAAAAAAAAAATAGAAAAAATTAATAAAACCAAGAGCTGGTTCTTTGAAAAGAGAAACAAAATTGACAAACCTTTAGCTAGACTCACCAAGAAAAAAGAGAGAAGGCTTTAAATAAGTAAAATCAGAAATGAAAAAGGAGAAATTACAACGGACACCTCAGAAATACAAAGATTATAAGAGAATACTATGAAAAGCTATATGCCAACAAATTGGACAATCTGAAAGAAATGGATAAATTCTTGGAATCATACAACCTTCCAAAACTGGATCAAGAAGAAGTAGAGAATTTGAATAGACCAATCACCAGTAAGGAGATTGAAACAGTAATCAAAAACCTCCCCAAAAATAAAAGTCCAGGACCAGACGGCTTCCCTGGTGAATTCTACCAAACATTCAAAGAAGACTTAACACCTATCCTTCTCAAACTCTTCCAAAAAATTGAGTATGGGGGGAAGCTCCCTAACTCATTCTATGAAGCTGACATTACCCTGATACCAAAACCAGACAAGGACAAAACAAAAAAGAAAATTACAAGCCAATATCACTGATGAACATCAATGCAAAAATCCTCAACAAAATACTAGCAAATCGCATACAACAATACTTTAAAAAGATTATACACCACGATCAAGTGAGATTTATTCCAGGTATGCAGGGATGGTTCAACATTTGCAAATCAATCAACATAATACACCACATTAATAAAATGAAGAATAAAAATCACATGATCATCTCAATAGATGCAGAGAAAGCATTTGACAAGATACAGCATCCATTTATGATAAAAACTCTGAATAAAATGGGTATAGAAGGAAAGTACCTCCACGTAATAAAGGCCATATATGACAAACCCACAGCTAATATCATCCTCAATGGTGAAAAACTGAAACCCATCCCTCTAAGAACAGGAACCAGACAAGGATGCCCACTGTCACCACTCCTATTTAACATAGTACTGGAAGTCCTAGCCAGAGCAATCAGGCAAGAAAAAGAAATAAAATAATCCAAATTGGAAAGAAAGAAGTGAAACTGTCACTATTTGCTGATAATATGATTTTATATATAGAAAACCCTAAAGAATTATCCAAAAAACTTTTAGAAGTAATAACCGAATACGGTAAAGTTGCAGGATACAAAATCAACATACAAAAATCAGTTGCATTTCCATACACTAACAATGACCTAGCAGAAAGAGAAATTAAGAATACAACCCCATTTACAAGTGCAACAAAAAGAATAAAATACTTAGGGATAAACTTAACCAAAGAGGTGAAAGATCTGTACACTGAAAACTATAAAACATTGCTGAAAGAAATTGAAGAAGACACAAAGAAATGGAAAGATATTCCATGCTCTTGGATTGGAAGAATTAACATAGTTAAGATGTCCATACTTCCTAAAGCCATCTATAGATTCAATGCAATCCCTATCAAAGTTCCAACAACATTTTTCACAGAAATAGAACAAAGAATCCTAAAATTTATATGGAACAACAAAAGACCCCGAATAGCTAAAGGAATCCTGAGAAAAAAGAACAAAGCTGGAGGTATCACACTCCCTGATTTCAAAATATACTACAAAGCTATAGTAACCAAAACAGCATAGTACTGGCACAAAAACAGATACACAGATCAATGGAATAGAATCAAAATCCCAGAAATAAACCCACACATCTATGGACAGCTAATCTTTGACAAAGGAGCCAAAAACATACAATAGAGAAAAGAAAGTCTCTTCAACAAATGTTGTTGGGAAAACTGGATAGCCACGTGTAAAAAAATGAAAGTAGACCCTTACCTTACACCATACACAAAAATTAACTCAAAATGGGTTAAAGACTTGAAGGTAAGACCTGAAACTATGAAACGTCTAGAAGAAAACATAGGCAGTATGCTCTTCTACATCGGTCTTAGCAACATATTTTCAAGCACCATGTCTGACCAGGCAAGAGAAACAATAGAAAAAATAAACAAATGGGACTACATCAAACTAAAAAGCTTCTGCACAGCAAAGGAAACCATCAACGAGATGAAAAGACAACCTCACAATTGGGAGAAGATATTTGCAAACCATACATCTGATAAGGGGTTAATCTCCAAAATATATAAAGAACTCATGCATCTCAACAACAAAAAAACTAACAACCCAATTAAAAAATGGGCAAGAGACCTGAACAGACATTTCCCCAAAGAAGATATACAGATGGCCAACAGACACATGAAAAGATGTTCAAAATCATTAACTATCAGGGAAATGCAAATCAAAACTACAATGAGATATCACCTCACGCTCTTCAGAATGGCTATAATTAACAAGACAGGAAACAACCTGTGTTGGAGAAGAAGTGGAGAGAAGGGAACTCTCATACATTGCTGGTGGGAATGCAAACTGGTGCAGCCACTATGGAAAACAGTATGGAGATTCCTCAAAAAATTAAGGATACAACTACCATATGATCCAGCTATCCCACCACTGGGTATTTATCCAAAGAACTTGAAAACACCAATGCGTAAAGATACATGCACCCCTGTGTTCATTGCAGCATTATTCACAATAGACAAGACTTTGAAGCAACCTAAGTGCCCATCAAGGGATGAATGTATAAAGAAGATGTGGTATATATACACAATGGAATACTACTCAGCCATAAGAAACGATGAAATCCAGCCATTTGTGACAATATGGATGGACATTGAGGGTATTATGCAAAGTGAAATAAGTCAAAGGGAGAAGGTCAAATACCGTAGGATCCTTCATTAAGTAGTAGATAATAACAATAATAAACAAACACATAGAGACAGAGATTGGATTGGTGGTTACCAGAGGGGACGGGGGGGGAGGGAGGAGGGCGAAAGGGATAATTTGGCACATGTGTGTGGTGATGGGTTGTAATTGGTATTTGAGTGGTGAACATGATGTAATCTATGCAGAAATAGAGGTATAACGATGTACACCTGAAATTTTTACAATGTTATAAACCAATGTTACTGCAATAAACAAAAATTAAAAAAAAAAAAGAAAGAAAGTCATTCAAGACCCCTTGTTATCCAGGTATATTGAATTACACAGGCTAAGATGACTTCCATGAAATCTGCTTTACAGGTATCCTTGAGACCATCTTATAGGCTATTCAGGCCACTAATAAAATGGAACAGTGTCTGACTTTCCCATGCCTTACATATTACACCAGGAAGCTCAGCTTTCTTTATACTTATAACACTTTTCATGTGCTAAGACCTTGAATCGATGCACACGGATTGAGTTAACCAACCACTACTCACTTTCATTAACTGCGGTGTACGCAAATGGACAGGTCATGAATTTTCTGATTGTTGTTTTTGCAGAACACAAGCTCTAATATTTTACCAAGTTTCAGGGCCAATTTTTATCTAAGTGTAATAAATAGGTAAGTGTTACTATAGAATTTATTAGAGACAATACTGTAACTTTATTAAAGATAAATAGATCACCCCAAATTGAAGTGAGTTTACAACTTTTGAAGCTACTAGTGGCAAGTCACTCTCGTGTGTCCCAGGAGTATTATTATTCCTATACTATTGATAAAGACCCAGAAGACTTGGGATGTTAAGTCATTTATCAAAGTCACCCAGGGCTATCCCCTACACTCAGAGGCCTACAAATATAAAAGTTAGTAGCTTATTGGGAATAAATTCCTCGAACTAGTTGCAAAGTAAAAGCATGAAAAAAGAACAGTGAAGAGAAGTGAGTTCATCTGCAAAGTTATATGTATGTACATGGGAACAATTTCTAGTTCTAACTCAAAGGTTTGTTTTGTTTTGAGTTTAACCACACTCATGTGCACAAAACAGAGAACCTGGCCATAAACGCCACACATGTAGAGAGAGAAGAACAGAGGTATCTCCTTATATGAGGGCAGAACAAGAAAAACCACCACACCACCAACTCACACGGGCCCTGCAGGAAGCAGTGACCAGGCATCGGTGGTTGGCTGGCATGGATTTAGAAGTAGGGACACTCCAGAGGCGTGTACCAAGGGAAACAGCCCAGCAGGGAGAACCCTGACCCTCAGTCTTCTAAATAGACCAGTTGAAAAGGGATATACCCCTGAAGACCTCACAGGCCTAATTAAGATTTTTTGAACCTGATCAAAACGTTAATTACTTTGCACAAACTGAGCAAACATATAGATGTCACATCCTATGAATGTTTCTTTCAATTGCTGTCCTGGGAAGATAGACAGAAATTAAAAGAGCTCCTCATTAAGTCGACTACATCTCTCTTCCCCCTTGTTCTCATGGGTGTTCAATCTTCACTGACCATTTTGGTTTTCTTTATAGTCCACCAGGCGGGACATTATAATCCCAATTACTAATATTTATTGAACACCTACTCTTGTCAGTCACTTTACTGTCTCTCTGTTTAATCTGTCAATAAAATTACAAGACAGATTTTAGTATTTTCATTTCACTTGCATTTATACTCAGAGAGACCAAGAACTTGCTCTAAGTTACACAGCTAATAAATGGTGGGCTTCTGTCAAATCTCAGTCCGCCTGGCTCTGAAGTCCACACACGCTCTTCTTACTGCACGACCCCACCTTATCAGTGAAGGAGCGCAAAAATGGCAACTGTGCTCATCACCACCTGCCTGCAATACGGTGGAGACCTGGCTTACTTAACTGTGCAAACAGAGAGAATTCCATTGTCTCCACCTAATTTAACCTTGCTGTTCTAGTCTTAATCTGCATTTCTACCCGTGGGTGTTTGCATGTGTGAGTGGGATTGCTAATGGATTCCATGCTATCCTGACCGAGCCCTGGAAACACACAGAAATGTGTTCACAGACATTGTTCTTAATACTGTGTGTGTCTTAGTGGAGTTCCATGACTGTTAGTCCAGGAGAGATCATCTGCTTTAAGCCAGAGGTGGGAGTGTGCTTTGCTCCTGTACACGACATGTCCATGCCTAAAGAGCACATGGACTTTGTCTTGTGCACGGATCTGTATGCTTTCCTTTTCTTATCATAAGTGAAATTCTCTCCCCATCCTTTCAAGGCCCTTTGAAGGGCATTCCCCTTTTCTTCTCTCCTGCATTGAGGGCTGATTGCAAACTTGAACGTAGTCCAGGATTCGTTTGTGAGCAGACAACACAGCACCCTGAGGAGGGTCCAGCTGTGGAGAAGAAGACAGCTACAAGTCCAGAAGCGATCTCCCAGCCTGTGAGCTCCTAGAGAAACCAAGACTGGCAGGTGGTTTCACCCTGCAATCCTTTTATTCAGCATATTATGCACACGGCGGATAATCACGAATTGATAAATAGACACAAATTCTCTGAGCAACTGAAATAGATGTCCCATGAGCCACATCTCAACACTTCTTGCACCGCCTCCCTCAGCCCCTCAGGTGTTCCTATAGGACTGATTCACTCTTGTTTTACACACAGTTCTAGCAAACTTTAGACTTTGGTTTTCTTGTCCCCAGCTTCTGAAAAACACCAAGTTGGAAGGGAGGAGGATGCATTTTCACTGACAAGTGTGCAGTCATCAGTGAGAAGGGACCCTAAAAACATGATAACAAGCAGAAGTGGAAAAGGTAACAAGAAATAAACCAGGATTCCAAATGCACAGGAAAAACAACTTGAATTCCTCAGGGTTCCCTTAGGGAACGAGGCATCACGTGATCTGAGAATTAACACCTGTGATGATGAGTCAGAGCTGTGCAAAGAGTCGAAGGTGGTTCTCTGCTCTTTGTTTTAGGAGGAGGAAAGGGTGTGATATTTGAGGGGAAATGCTAAAAATCTCGAAGTGCTGCCACCTAGAATGATGTCTCTGTTACTGGAAAGTAACTTATGGGGACTCCCTCGTTACTTCACCGTTGTCCTCACTGAGAGGAAGAACTTTGAAATCTGCTCACTCTGACAGAGGCTGGGACAGCAGAAGTCACCTTCCACGGCTCCGTCTGCTACGTGGCCACTCTTCCTCCATGGGCACTCATTAGGAGACGGAAACGATCTGATCGTCGCCAGGACTTCAAATGTCTCTGCTCACTGTGGTGGGGATTTCATTATGTGCTGCAGGCACTTCCTCCAACCCTCAACATAAATTATTTATGTGGTTAAAAAAAGGGATCACTTCCCTCTCACATGAAACTAATAAAAGGAAGCATAAAATTACGTATTTACATTTGGTAGAGCCTGAATCATCTACTCACAGTTACTCTGTCTAATAGTGACACTGAAAATGATAATAGTCATGGCACTTGTCTATCTTTCATAGGCTCGATGTTGTGCTGAGCATTTATGCAAGTTATCTTAGTTAAAATTCACAACCACCCTAGGAGATTCAGACTGTTACTATTCCATTTTAAAAATAAGGAAACTGAGGCCCAGAGGTACATGTAATTTGCCCAAGATCACACATCTAGTGAGCAGTGCAGCCAAGATGAGTTGAGGGTATTATCGTCATGGTTCCATGGCTGACAACAATGAGAACCACTTACAGCCTTGGCAGACCTAGTCTTATGTGTGTGGCACCAGCCAGAGAGCCCGAGTCCTGACTGCGGTATCACCTAAGATGGCCACCCTGTTGACCACACCTGGGTAGAAGGGGAATTCCTCCAAATTTTTACACTGCTTCTCAGCTTAGATCAGATTACTGTTCCAGCATTTGTTGTATCCCTTTCGTGGCTTTGAGGAGAAGGGATTTCGGCGGGAGAAGTCTGGAGGCAGAGAAACTAGGAGGAGGCTATTGCAAGAAAACATAGGAGAGGTGACAATGGGTCCACAAGAGGGGTTAGATATGAGAGAGGTTAGGGAGGTCAAAAAATGGTAGAGCCATTATTGACTGAAAGGAGAGTTGCGAGTGAAGCCGTGAGTTACAAGAAAAGGAAGGAGCCCAGGATGACGTTGAGATGTCTTGGCTGGGGGATTAGGTAGATGTTGTAACTGAGACAGAGAATGTTTGAGGAGAAGCAGGTATGGAAGAAAAGTTAGTAAAATCTGACCTAGAAATTGGAGCAGGGAATGAAGTTTCTGCAGCTACTTCAGGGTGTGGAAGATGCTTCAGTAACTTTCAAAGTCTTAATACTCGTGAGTAATCCTCACTGGATACCTATCAAGCAATAGCCATTTTCATCCCCAGAGGGCTTGTGGCTAAACATTTACTAGCACGCCATGGCTTGTATCCCCCAGAGTCAGCGTTTTCCAGTACACACTTCAGAAAACCATATCCTGACTTTGAAAGCAGAGACATAAAGCAAAGTACAATAGGATCCTAGAGAGCAAGAAGGTTTAATGCCAGGAAGTAGTGTTTGGGTTATACAAAAAGGAGGCATCAGATTTCAAATGGCAGAGATGGCAACATTGTCCAGCCCTGTCTCTCCTCTCTCCACTTTCATCTTGGGGTACTTTCTACACTCAGCTTCGCTCAGAGCCTTCAACATGGCAAGTCAACATGTCAAGCCTTTCCTTCTCCTGAACAGCTTTTCTTCTCCTGAACAGCTCTCCCAGCCCTTACCTGGATGGGCCCTCGATGACACTCTTGTTCTCTCTCATGGAAATTGGTCATTTCCTGTTATTATCTTTATCAGTTTGTGATTGTCCATTGATTCATTTGCTTGTTGTCTATCTTTGGCCTCAGCCCCCGTTGTGGCATTCCCACGAGAGCAGGGATGAGGACTTTCACTGACGATGACTTTGACATTCACGACTCTACCCCTAGTGCCTAACCCACCACCTGGAACAGGTCTTCCATCAGTAAATATTTGATAATTATCTGTTCAATATTTATGTTGAATAAATGATGAACGTGAAGAAGGGCATCAGTTACAGAGGGGGAAATTGCAGATATTCTGATAAATGGTCTCATGACTGAACCTAGACTTTACGAGACTGGAGACGTGGAAGATCTGACTAAGAGCTGGCTGGGGTCTGATCCAGGAAGGCCGTCCAACGTTATATGAGGGACTTGGACGTCCATCCATGTGACAAATGTGCAGCCATCCATGGACTTGAATCAAGAGAGAAGCTGCCTTCCTTGTACTTGAACAGCTTCCCTATATCCTGGAGAATCATGGCCCATGGAGAACTGGTGCCATAACTAACTTAGGATGAATCTTCCAAAACAAGAACCAATGTGCCATATTAAATAATTTTTGAAGGTGACATTTTATTGAAACTTGAAAAATAAAATATGAAAAGAAATATATTTGGCTTATGTATAACAATAATTTGGTTATAATTACAATTTAAAAAAATAGTTCCTAGAATAAAAATAATTATTGTTTTTGGTAAAAATTTTCAGACAAATTTTTACGATAGGATACTATAGCATCCTTCTCTTCATGTTTACTTTTGCTGCATAATCATAACAATCGTCACATTTGCAAACAAATATTTTAGATCATCATTTTTCCCAAGGATTTCTGTTAGGAAATTATTTGATCTCCATATAATTTTCTTTAGAAGAGCTTATCATACCATCATCTTTATGGAGTTTTTTAGGATGAAGTTAGCAATTAACTGTTAACTGTCAAATTCTTTTTGTTAATGTCTTTGTGTGATATTTAAGCAATTCTCCAATATCACTTTTATTGATTGCTAGAAGTTATAAGTATTTTACAATTTTTGCAACTTCTCTTTACAATTCAGTTGTATTTTCTTTGAATTGTATTGTCTGAGACTCTGTCTATCGCTGAGTAAGTAATTGACTCCACAGGAATAGATAAACCATTGAATTAAGCAATGGCAACTAATTTATAAGTGGTCAGTTCATTAACGGATATCTTCCTGCTTTGATGACTTCTTACTTCTCTGTGCAACCTTGCACCCCTGAGGATTGGAAGACTGAAGGGGGACAATGACCATTTTCTTCTCTATGACCCAATCCAACAAGATTCTCCAACCTTCCACACCATGCTCCATGCTTTCCTGTCTCATCCTCACTTGGTTTCTCTACTAGGAACACCCTACCCTATTTCTCATAAGTTATTTCTTTCATAGAGTGTTTCCCAGTCTTTCTCTTTTTTAAAATTTGATTTTTAATTCTATTAATTTATTTATTTTTACTTTAAATATCTCTGTTTTTTATTGAGGTAACATTGGTTTATAACATTATATAAATTTCAGGTGTACATCATTATATTTCAATTTCTGTGTGGACTACATCTTGGTCACCACCAAAAGACTAATTACTATCCATCACTGTGCACATGTGCCCTATTGTACCTTTCACTCTCCTCTCGCCCCTTTCCCTCTGGTAACCACCTATCTAATCTATTTATGTGTTTGTTGGTTGTTGTTGTCACTGTTTTTACCTTCTATTTATGAGTGAGCTCATACAGTATTTGATACTCCCTCTGACTTATTTCACTTAGCATAACACCCTCAAGGTCCATCCATGTTGTTGCAAATGGCAAGATTTCATCTTTCTTATAGCTGAGTAGTATTCCATTGTGTATATATACCACATCTTCCTTACGCATTCACCCTTTAATGGGCACTTAGGTTGTTTCCAAGTCTTGGATATTGTGAATAATGCTGTAATGAACATAAGGGTGCATATATCTTTACACATTCTTGTTTTCATGTTCTTTGCATAAATACCCAGCAGTGGAATAGCTGGATTATATGGTAGTTCTAGCCCTAATTTTTGAGGAATCTCCATACTGTTTTCCATAGTGGCTGTACCAGTTTGCACTCCCACTAGAAGTGTATGAGAGTTCCCTTTTCTCCACATCTTCTCCAACATTTTTTATTTCTTATCTTGTTAATTATAGCCATACTGAAGGGAGTGAGGTGATATCTCATTGTAGTTTTGATTTGCATTTCTCTAATAATTGGTGACGTTGAACATCTTTTCATGTGCTTGCTGGCCATCTGTATATATTCTTTGGAAAAACGTCTGTTCAGATCTTTTGCCCATTTTTAATTAGGTTGTTAGCTTTTTTATTGTTGAAATGTATGAGTTCTTTATATATTTTGGATATTAACCCCCTATCAGATATGTGGTTTGCATATATCTTCTCCCAATTGTTAGGTGGTCTTTTCATTTTGTTGATGGTTTCCTTTGCTGTGCAGAAGTTTATTAGTTTGATGTAGTACCATTTGTTTATTTTTTTCTTTTCTTTCCCTTGCCTGGTCAGACACGGTATTTGAAAATATGCAGCCAAGACCAATGTCAAAGAGCGTATTGACTATGTTTTCTTCTAGAAGTTTTATGGTTTGAAGTCTCACATTCAGTTCTTTGTCCATTTTGTGTTAATTTTTGTGCATGGTATAAGTCATTGGTCTACTTTCATTCTTTTGCGTGTGGGTGTCCAGTTTTCCCAACACAATTTATTGAAGAGACTTTCCTTTCTCCATTGTATGTTCTTGGCTCCCTCATCAAAAATTAGCTGTGAGTTTTTTCTGGGCTCTTGATTCTGTTCCATTGATCTGTGTCTGTTTTTGTGCCAGTACCATGCTGTTATGATTACCATAGCTTTGTAGTATATTTTGAAATCAGGGAGTGTGATACCTCCAGCTTTGTTCTTTTTTCTCAGGATTCACTTGACTATTCTGGGTCTTTTCTTGTTCCATATAAATTTTAGCATTCTTTGTTCTATTTCTGTGAAAAACATCATTGGAACTTTGATGGGGATTGCATTGAATCTGTAAATTGCTTTAGGAAGTATGGACATTTTAACTATGTTAATTCTTCCAATCCAGGAGCGCGGAAAATCTTTCCATTTCTTTGTGTTTTCTTTAATTTCATTCAACAATGTTTTCTAGTTTTCAGTGTATAGGTCTTTCACGTCTTTGGTTAAATTTATTCCTAGGTATTTTATTCTTCTTGTTGCAATTATAAATGGGATTGTATTCTTAATTTGTCTTTCTGCTACTTCATTGTTAGTGTATAGAATCGCAACTGATTTTTTATGTTGATTTTGTATCTTCCAACTTTACCATATTCATTTATTATTTCTAAAAATTTCCTGGTGGATTCTTTAGGGTTTTTCTGTATATAAAATCATGTCATCTGCAAATAGTGGCAGTTTCACTTCTTCCTTTCCAATTTGGATCCCTTTTATTTCTTGTCAATTGCTCTGAGTAGGACTACCAATATTATGTTTAATAAGAGTAGTGAAAGTGGGCATATTTGTCTGGTTCCTGTTCTTGAAAGGATAGCTTTCAGCTCTTCTCTGTTGAGTATGATATTAGCTGTGCGTTTGTCATATGTGGCCTTTATTATGTTGAGGTACTTTCTTTCACAACCCATTTTATGGAGTTTTTATGATAAATGGATGCTGTGTCTTGTCAAATGCTTTCTTTTTATCTGTTGAGATGATCATGTGATTTTCATTCTTCATTTTATTAATTTGGTATATCACGTTGACTGATTTGCTTATGTTAAACCATTCCTGTATCCCTGGAATAAATCCCACTTGATCACAGTGTATGATCTTTCTAATGTATTGTTGTATTCAATTTGCTAGTATTTTGTTGAGGATTTTTGCATTGATGTTCATCAGTGATATTGGCCTGTAACTTTCTTTTTTTGTGTTGTCCTTGTGTGGTTTTGGTATAAGGGTAATATTGGCCTCATAGAATGAGTTAAGAAGCTTCCCCTCCTCTTCAATTTTTTGAAAGAGTTTGAGAAGGATAGATATTAAGTCTTTGAATGTTTGGTAGAATTAGCCAGGGAAGCCATCTGGTCCTGGACTTTTATTTTTGGGGAAGTTTTTGATTACTGTTTTGATCTCCTTTGTGGTGATTGATCTATTCAAATTCTCTATTTCTTCTTGATTCGGTTTAGAAGGTTGTATGATTCTAAGAATTTATCCATTTCTTCTAGATTATCCAATTTGACATATAGCTTTTCATAGTATTCTCTTATAATCTATTGTATGTCTGACATATCTGTTGTACTTTCTCCTCTTTCATTTCTGATTTTATTTATTTGAACCTTCTCTCTTTTTATCTTGGTGAGTCTAGCTAAATGTTTGTCCATTTTGTTTATCTTTTCAAAGAACCAGCTCTTCATTTCATTTATTTTTTCTTTCATTTATTTATTTTTCTTAGTCTCTATTTATTTCTGCTCTGATTTTTATTATTTCCTTCCTTCTACTGATTTGAGGCTTTGTTTGTTCTTCTGTTTCTAGTTCGTTTAGATGCAGTGTTAGATTGTTTACTTGAGATTTTTCTTTTTGTTGAGGTAGGTCTGTATTGCTATAAACTTCTCTCTTAGAATTGCTTTTGCTGTATCTCATAAATTTTGACATGTTGTATTTTCATTTTCATTTGTCTCCAGGTATTTTTTTATTTCTCCTTTGATTTCTTCATGGACACAATCATTGTTCAGTAGCATTTTGTTTAATCTCCACATATTGTGGCTTTTCCACTTTCTTCCTGTAGTTGATTTCTATTTCATACCCTTGTGGTCAGAAAAGATGCTTGGTATTACTTCAGTCTTCTTAAATTTATTGAGACTTGTTTTGGGGCCTAATATGTGATCTATCCTGGAGAATGTTCCATGTGCATTTGAAAACAATGTGTATTCTGTGGTTTGGGGATGGAATGTTCTGTATATATCTACTAAATCCATCTGGTCTAATGTGTCATTTAAGGCCAATGTTTCCTTGTTGATCTTCTGTTTGGATGATCTATCCGTTGGTGTAAGTGGAGTGTTAAAAGTCACCTACTATTATTGTGTTACTGTCTATTTCACATTTTATGTCTGTTAATAATTGCTTTATATACTTAGGTACTCCTATGTTGGGTGCATAGATATTTACAAGCATTATATCCTCTTGTTGGATTGTTCCCTTTATCATTACATAGTGGCCTTCTTTGTCTCTTGTTGCAGTTTTTGTTTTAAAGTCTATTTTTTCTGATATAAGTATTGCTACCCCAGCTTTCTTTTCATTGCTATTTGCATGGAGTATCTTTTTCTATCCCTTCACTTTCAGTTTATGAGTGTCTTTTGGTCTCAATTACATCTCTTGTATGCAGCATATATATGGATATTGTTTTTTTATCCAATCAGCCACCCTATGTCTTTTGGTTGGATCATTTAGTCCATTGACATTTAAAGTAGCTATTGATAAATATGTACTTATTACCATTTTGTTACTTTTTTTCTGGGTGTTTTAGTAGTTCTCTGTTCCTTTCTTCTTCTCTTGGAAACTTCTCTTGTGGTTTGATGGCTTTCTTTAGTATTATGTTTGGATTCCTTTCTCTTAATTTTTTGTGTATTTTTTATAGGTTCCTGGTTTGTGATTACCAGGAGGTTCATATATGATAACCTATGTACATAGCAATCTATATTAAGTTCATGGTCTCTTAAGTTTGATCTCTTGCTAAAAGCTCTACTCTTTTACTCCCCTTCCCCACATTTATTTTTTGATATCATATTTTGTCTCTCTTGTGTGTGTGTGTATCCATTAACCTCTTATCATGGAAATTTTAGTACTTTTGTCTTTTGACCTTTATATTAGCTTCATAGGTGGTTGATCTGCTACCTTTACTGTGTATTTGCCTTTACCAGTGATTTTATTTATTTATTTTTGATAATTTTTTAATTCCTATTTGTGTTCTTTTCTTTTCCACTTAAATAAGTTCCTTTAACATTTCTTGTAAGACTGGTTTATTGGTGATAAACTCCTTTAGTTTTTGCTTGTCTGGGAAACTCTTTATCTCTCCTTCCATTCTGAATGATAACCTTGCCTGGTAGAGTATTCTTGGCTGTAGGTTTTTTCCCTCCAGCACTTTAAATATATCATGTCACTCCCTTCTAGCCTGTAAGGTTTCTGCTGAGAAGTCAACTGACAGTCTTATGGGGTTTCCTTTGTATGTAACTTGTTGCCTTTCTCATGCAGCTTTTAGGATTCTCTCTTTATCTTTAATTTTTGACAATTTTAATTATAATGTGTCTTGGTGTGGGCTTCTTTGGGTTCATCTTGTTTGGTGCTCTCTGTGCTTCCTGTACCTGTATGTCTGCTTCCTTCCTTAGGTTAGGAAAGTTTTCAGCTATTATTTCTTCAAATAGGTTCTCTGCCACTTTGTCTCTCTCTTCTCCTTCTGGGACACCTATAATACACATGTTAGTATGCTTGATGTTGTCCCGGAGGTCCCTTAGACTGTCTTCATTCTTTTTAATTCTTTTTTCTCTTTTCTGTTCAGCTTGGGTGATTTCTTCTACTCTTTCGTCCACCTCACTGATCTGTTATTCTGTACCACCTACTTTGTTGTTAATTCCCTCTAATGAATTTTTCATTTCCATTATTATGGTCTTCAGTTCTGATTTGTTCCTTTTTATATTTTCCAGTTCTTTGTTGAAGTTCTCACCGTGTTCATCTATTCTTCTTCCAAGTTCAGTGAGCATTCTTATGACTATTAGTTGTAGTCTTTATCAAGTAGATTGTTTATTTCTGTTTCATTAGTTCTTTTTCTGAGCACTTGTCTCATTCCCTTATTTGGAATATATTCCTTTGTCTCCTCATTTTGCCTCTTTCTCTGTGCTTATATCTATGTATTAGGTAGATCTGCTACATCTCTTGAACTTAGAGAAGTGGTCTTATGTAAGAGATACCTTAGGAGGCCCAACAATGTGCTTCCCTCTCGTCACCAGTTCCAAATGTTCCAGGAGTGTCCCCTGTGTGGGCTACCTGGGTCCTTCTGTTGTGGTGGGGTTGCTCTTACTGCAGGTGCACAGGAAGGCTAGGCTGTCCCCCTCTCCAGCTGCTTGTAAGGCTCAGCTGTGTGCAGCTGCTCTGGTCCCTTTAGTTACTTTATTTGGCAGGGGGAACCCCAATACAGTTGGCTACAAAGCCTATTAGCACACACCTGCTGCTGTTTTGCTGTTAAGTGAGTAGGCCTCCAGGTGGCTGGTTGGTAGGCTTAGGGGCTCACAATTGCTGTAGGCCTCCAGCTCTCAGGAGTGCACCTGGGTGGGGCAGACATGACAGCACACAATTGTTTCAGACGTTGGAAGGTGTGGCATGTCCCCTATGTGGCTTGATTGCTCCTGGCCATGAAGGTCCATGGCTAGAATGTGGCTTTTTCCCCTCTAGAAAGGTGTTTCTATCTCTTCCACCTCTGTCAGTGCTGTCCCTTGTTGTGGGGGTTCTTTTTATCCAGTTTCTGGTCCTCTCTCAGAGGTAATTGTTCCAAGGGTAGTTGTAAATTTGTTGTGTCTGTGGAAGAACGTGAGTTCAGAGTCTGCCTATGCCACCATCTTCCCAGCAATGCTCCTAATCCTTCTAATCAGATTGATATTCACTTTCTTGCTCACTTGCTTTTTCATTCTTATTCTCCTTTTAACCTCTGTGATATAGAATCAAATAGAAGTGTCTATTGTGGAATAAAAGAAGCTATATTTGTTCCATGTGGCTGACTTTTTTCAATCCCTGTCTAATACTTGATACTCAAATAAAAGGATAAATCTACTTAGAGATCCTCCAAAAAGTGCTGCTACTTGCCTTTGGGTCTGCACATTTATAAACTAACACAGTTTGTCTATTCACAGACCAACATAGACACACACGCGCGCACACACACACACACACAGGCACCGTGCACTACTTTTGCTTGACTAATTCACAGGTCACTTCATTTGGTGATTGTTTCTGTCACCATCACCTGGCTGGATGCTCTAAACCCCACACCTGTATTATCACAGTTCCTTCTGCCTACCACTTTACAACCACCTACTGAAATGGATCATGATTATCTGCTACACGTTGGTGTCTCTGCTAGATGTTAAGTTCCTTGGGGGGAAATACTGGATCATACTTTTCTTTAAATCTCAACTATCTAGTAGAGTATGATATATTGCAGGTGCTTACTTAGTATTAGTTTAAGTAAGTAATGAATGCACATGAGCCTTTTGTTATAATTATTCTGATATAATTATACTAAGTTGCAAACTCCTGAAAGGCAGAGACTATAGTGAGTTAAGATGTAACTCAGTGATCAAGACCTCCTGGTTGAGAAAGATCCATGCAGGGCGCCATGCATTCTTCACCTTAGTCTTCTTCTGCCCCTCCTGGGTCTATAACCCTGGGAAGATCACTTAGCCATGGAGCATTCCCATCACCTAAAAAGTGATAGAATTATGTTAGTTGATCCACAGGAACTACTCCAGCTCAGTAATTCCATGAATCATTGAACAATACGTAATTTACTAAACAAGAAATTTCCTTTTCAACCATTTCAAAATTTGTTGCTATCCATACAGTTATATATATATATGTTTTAAAGCCTGTATTTTATACTCCCCATGAATAATTTGCAAATATGTCAACTTCCTTCTAGTCTAATATTTAATTTGGTAATCATTTTACCTCACTGATAAAGTAGATTCACTATCTTGGGATGAAAACTTTGAGATGCTTGGGGGCAATGATTTATTTTGAGCAAAGTGGGTACTGGGTCCCTATCTTTTCAAATAGAACTTTAAATCTATTTTTGCCAGACTGATCTCATAAAATGTTTAAGTGTGACTACAATGTAGAAAGACACCACGGGTCCTCACTATAGAAATGGAACATTAAAGCACAATGGTTTAGAAACAGAAGTAGCAGAGAATAGAACGTGCATTCTGAGGCTGTCAGGAAAGACCATTTCTTCTCGTCATTGTTGAAAGATACAAGAACAAACTGTTCCTTTTATGTGAATATATTTACAACGTGAAACTATTGACAGTGGGCCTGCTTTCACTGTTTATCTTGTATAGATACAGCTTTGGAGTGTGTTATGAAAACTTTTACCTTGAGGCATTAGTATTTTAAGAAAGGAAAAGTCAGTTTTGTGCTGGCATCTGAGAATAGCAGTGTATGGATTTTCAAGTTGTTGTATAAATTCATAATTATTATTTGGTACAAAGAATGTGATTTTCATAAAGTTAAATCCACAAGTGAGAGATTTGGCATTATAAAAGAAGCAGTTTCAAGACTAACAAATTTTGACTGCCAGGGGAGATTTTAGAGCAGATAGCAAGATGTCCTGGGTGATATACAGTCCTGCTATCATGTAGAGGACCAAAGAAAATGCTGAAAAGGTCAGAGATTTGGCTGATTCAATACATGATTAACTGTGAGAATGATGGCTGGAAAGTTAAATTTAGACCAAGAGACAGATGCTCACATTCTAAAAGAAAACTCGAGCATGAGGAAAGTTCCTGTGAAGATTGTGCCAAGCACTTTGAGTGATGAACAGAAACAGCAAAGTCTTGACATTTGTTCTGATCTTTCAGAGGGAGCTGGATAAAATCATGCTTTATGAAGAAAAGAGTCACCAAGAATGAACCAAGAAGCCAGAGAACTTAGACTCAAGAGGTGAGAGTCTTCAGCAAAAACATCAACATCCCCAATACTCCTCACCAGGCACCTTTATTAAATTGTCTTTTATTTATCAATACACATTTGCTCAGCAGACCGTAGGTATACAGAATTCTGTCGAGCATAGTGAGAGCTATAAACATAAAGAAGACATTATTCCTGCCTTCTAGTTGTTTATGATATGATGAAGGAAAGTAAGACACCCATAAGAATTATGATAAAATATCATGATATGAGGCAGTAAATGGTGAGTGTTTAAGGGTGGCACAACCTAGCACTTTTATGAGAAACCTACACCTCTTTTTAGAGCAAATATCAATATGTTTCTTTTATATTTGTGATATAATCAATTTATCTTTCAAAGTAAAATAGTATATCAATGTATTTTGGAGAAATTCTGTTGTGAACTTCTGTATTATGCAAAAGGGAGAATTATGATGAGCATTTTCACCATCCAGTTTGTATCAGACTTCACTGTCCATTAAATTGTTTTTGATCTATTTGGTTGTGTTGATATGGTGGATCACACAGATGTAAAACAAGAATTCAAATATACCTTTAGAGTGATAGGACTTCCCACTACTGAGAACAGTCAAGAAGATGTGATGTAAGCTTTGAAGGAGTTTCCGAGAACGACTCCATCTATGGCTTCTCCAATTGATGCCTCTAAATAGGATGACATCTATTTTCATCATTTGAAGACTTGGCGTATTTGTTATAAGAATCAGTCTCATACTTAAGATCATATATTTTATAAATTTATTCATTCAAAAGAACATAAGTTCAATTCCTACAGCGTGCCTGGCTTTCTGGTAGAGCTACATTTAAGCATCCATCACGTCTAAAGTTTATAGACTGCTTAATTTTCATCAACCATCAGCAAATCAGTGGATTCCCTGTTGACACTTACATTTGAACTTAAAGGTTTGTTATTTTACCATCCACATTAAGGAAACATTATAGAGTTTTAAAAGAAAAACAAATAGCTTTGGGGACAAGGCAGTAGGAAAAAATCCCAACTTATCAGTTGACCAGGTTCAACAAACATTGCATCATGAACCAATAGTCCCTAATGAGGACAGCTGCAATGCACTAAATAAATACACCATTATACTTAATTGACCTAGACAGAAATCTTCTAATTTCCTGATTGTCGGTGGACCATAGCCCGTTTGTGGATGTTGATGGTGGTGTATGTGTATGTTTGTGACAAACATGAAGGGATATCTTAGGTATTAATGGTAAAATGAATAAATTTTACGATGTGCACCAAAGTGGGAACAGATAACCATTGGACACTGCCTTATACTCATTCTAATTCCAACTAGAGCATCATTGAGAATGATAGTCTCACATATATGCAGCCTGTACGTATTGAGGGATTTTTATAAATGCAGAAGGCACCAAGTATGTAGTAATATGAATAAAAAATTACTAGATGTAGCCAAGAGGACAGCAGAAGTGAGGAAAAAGAAGAATAACCATATAATTTACTGTGCTAGATACTTTCAAATAAAGTGATGTGAAAGCTATCAGAGTGGTGATGAGGATCAACTAATAAGCGTCTGATTTATGATTCGTGAGGGATATCTTATTTTCCCTCTGTTCAGATAACTACTTGAGGGGCAAAAGACTTTGGAAGAAGAAAAGCCACTTAAATTTTAAAATCCCAGCAAACTAATAACTTACCTGGTATTCTGGATAAATACTTTCTGTTCTATTGGGCATTACCAAGAGTTATGACACCAGTGACCAGTGATATTTAAAGGTCTTTGGTGCATTTGTCTTCAAGAATCTAGCTATGATCATTTTAATACAATAAAAATAACTATCTTGTTTTGCTATGTATTACAATACAGCTTAAAGATGCAACTAAATAAATTTATAAAATCTAGACCCTAAGGCTGCCTCTGGAGTTCATTTTTGTTAATTGTTGTGTATCCTAGGTTGCCTTAGATATTTGATCTTAGGTTTTTGTTTTTAAGGTAAAATGAAGAAAATTTGACTTACATAGAGATGAAAACTATCATCCGTAATAAATGGCTCTAAGAATCCTAAGATGCTGAACTTCAGCAAAATGATTCGGAGCAGCTATTCATCAAGCATGTCTTTTGGTTAAGGTAGTAATGAAGACTTTTTTTCCTTTGGCTGGGCACCACGATTTCATGGTTGTCATGAGTTATTTGAACAAAACTGCCAACACAAAATTCCCATAGTTCAGTCATGAAAGATTGTGAAGTATTTTAAATTAGTAACGACCTAGGTGAATACAAATGGAAAGGGAACTTTGGTAAAGAAGTGTTTGATATATGCAATGCCTGTATTTCTCCCCCAGATAATTTGTTGGTGGTATTTATGGGGGGTGAGTGGGAGGTGGTTTATAACTGTAGTTGAATTATTTTAAGCCATCCATTCACATGGTTGGGAAAAATGATAAATAGAGGGGAGAAATGTATAAAGGAGAAACAGAGATAATTGTGTAACCAAATATTAGCTTAATTTAAGGAGGTGCATATAATTTAAATTAGGTTCACTTACTCCATCTTGGTGGCTATGCCACCCAAATATAGATAAGATATAGATTCAGATAAAAACTAACATGTCCTCAGACTAATAAAAAAGGATGTTTTTGGTCTAAAAGAAAATAAAACCTAGTGTTACAAAAACTCCCTGTGAAATTCCACCACCGTTATCTTTCACAAGCCTTTGGAAGGTAGAGAGATCATAGACAATGCCATGAAAATTCTAACAATCATTGTCGTATTGGGAAGAAACTGACAAATTCTTATTCTACCATCTGTTCTGATTTCTATATGCTTAATTCTACTCTTCTGTTTACAGAAAATATGCCACACAAAGAGGGGGGAAAAGAAACACATCCTTTCAGGCTCCTACAAGATTGGCTGGTCAGAAAAGACAAATAACTTTAGCCACCACAACAAGCTACGGAAGTCTGCTCACATCAGGCTTTGGAGAATGAAATTGACGGTTTATTCAGCAAAGCGTATTCACTTTTTATTCATTATTATTCTTAACTCCAGCTAAATGGACTCTTCATTGTAAAAAGTGATAATTGTGACTGTAGATATTGTATATTCCAAGGTAACAGAAGATGAGGTAGGGATTCTATAGTAACATATAGAATTTTATCGTTTGCTCAATTAACACATCCATTCACAGCACCTACATATTTTTACCCACATTTACCCATTTCGAAGACAGCTGTCTTCATTTAGGAAGAAAGCTTCTCATGCACTGTGCCAAGTATCTGCTTCATCTGAGGCTCTGCAGACCGCAGTTTCTCCATGCTCCAAAGCTGGCGGCTACGTGCCAGCCACCTGTGAAGTCACTCCATTTTTCCATTGGTACAAATACACAACGAAGCCTAGAATATGTTACACTGGGCTGTATAGCAGTAATTCGTGTGCAGATATAAGATTAAATGATATAAATAAAAAGCCAGAAATTGTGATTAGCATTCAGAGGCAGGATCAGCAAATTTCAGATGAGATAAGCCAATGTTGGTAATTTAACAACTGTTTAAAATACATTAGAAATATCTAGTTTCATTTCAGTGTAATTTGTTGGATATTTGATGTTTGAGTCTCTTGGAGGAAATCTAAATAAATTACTATAAAATAAGATCAACAGGAATCAACAGTGATGTATTTATAGCAAGTCCAAGTGCATGCATGCTTTTAAAATACATTTAACTTCATTGAGAAGACATGTTTTTATTTTAATATGTATGTTGATTTGGGAAGGGCTATAAAAAAATGAATAGCTTTCCTCGTTTTTCTAAATCATATTAACTTTAACTTATATACACATAATGAAAAGACATTATGTATCTTTGTGAATTAATTATTTCCATTATTGAGAAACTGTTTTAAAAGTAAGCTAACTTTTTCACAATAGCTTTCACAAAATCCTATCTTTCTATCAGGAAGATATTCTGTGCTTCTGGAGTTTTATCATGGCTTGGTTCTGCCCTTTTTATGAAAGAAAGCATTCGAGCAAATTGAACCAGGAAATCTGAGCTGTCTTCTTATCTGTGTGCATCACAGCCTGGTCTCTACCCCTTAGGAGAGCAACTAATATTGTTTTTTGGTTTTTTTTGAGTAGCTGTAAGATTCCAAGGATGAAGAGAATCCTGAGAAATATTGAATGTATATCTAAAGGTATACATGGGAGGAGTTTGCAGAATTGTATTTAGGGGCTTGTATCATCACCTCACTCCTCTGAGAGTGAGAAGATTACTCTTAAAGTCACATAGAATGCCTTGCTCATACATCTTTCATTAACACAATGTTTAATTTATGCCCTCATGAATTAAATAAAATACATTGGACAACAAATTTTGAAATTTTAAAATCATCACTGAAGAGAGAAGAGAGCTGATATTTTTGAAGGCCTACTAAAATGCCAAAGTAAGAGACTTTCGCTAATGTGATCTCATATATTGCTTACAACTCCATCAAGCAGATGCCCATTTTACAGGGGAGGAAACTGAGGCTCAGAGAAGCTAGGTGACTGGCCAAGTCACATTAGCTAATTGTTTTCAATATGCCCCACTGCCATCAAAAGTCAGAAAACACTATGACGTCAAGTAAAAGCAAAAAATAAAGTTGTGTTTATCATGAAGGATATTCCCACAGGAAGGTCACTATCATGTGATGACCTGCACAGCTAAAAATCAGGAACAGTGTAGTTTAATCTCAATTCGCTAACAAATCCCAATGGAGTGTTTAGGCAACGTTCCACCATTACTAAATCGAGTGACTTTGGGGGTACTTTCTGCATTTCTGTTGCCATTATAGAAAATCTTGGTATTTGTAAGGGGCTTAGAGTTTCTGGAAGTAAAGAATTCCCCCCTTTCTTTTTTGGAGTGGGAGGTGGGAGGACAGATGCTGTTAGTATGCAAATCTTCAACAAAACGGCAGTGGCCATAACTAGTTACGCGTATTTTTATTGGTAAGGGGAGAGTTTCTAAGTGTTTTTATGTACTGGGTACATTTTATTGCTTTTTTCTTTCTTTACAATAAGACAAAAATCAATGAATACTGTTTGAGTTTTATGAACTCTCATAAAGGCACGAGTGTATGTGTACACAAATATTTATACATTCAGTTTGCATTCATTATGTTCGTGGAATCTCCCCATAACAGTAAAGAAAAAGTCACATTTCACTGCACCAACCTTCTGGTTTTCACAGGCATCATTTCATTAATTTTCACAATGTTCTGGAAACATGGAATGAGGATGATAGGTGTCCCTGTTGGTGCTGTAGCCTGAGAACCGGGGCCCAAAGAGGTTGAGCTGTTGCTCAAGGTCACACAGAAGATCCCAGGAGCCACAGGAGTCACAGCAAAATCCTTTCCATGGATCATCTTGTGTTTTTCAAAAAGAAGCAAGTAAAGCACTGATTCCAAAAGACCGGGTAACTTGGTATAAATCCTTGGGGCCTCACTCGTTTTGCATGTGCATATTGATCACAATTTGAAAGAAATGATTTCTTATATTATAGACTATGCGGCTACCTAGCTGTCTCATCTCCGTCATGAAAATGAACACACACACACACACACACACACACACACACACACGCTGTCTGGTTGCCTCATGCATGACATTTAATGAAGGCCCAAATACCACAAACAGTTGTGATGACTTGTGGAGGCCCTGAGTTTCGTGTCTATCTTCTTTTTCTTCAATTGTCTAATTTTTAAAGAGTCAGAAATGAAGAGCATCACCATCCACACATGAGCCCTGATAACAGACCAGGGAGAAGAGATGCCCCCGCACGTTGCTGACGCACCCCCTCTCCTGCTAAAAAGCTGAGTCTCTGCAGGGAAACCTGCTCCGGCAGTGTTCCTGGAAAGACTTTAGGATACAAAGCCCTGGCCATGCTTGCTGACTGAAGGCCTAATGGGAAACTTGAATTCACGTGTTTCAGCATAGGTGTGCAAAGCTTGATTTCTTTAAATAAACTTTTAGTTTTATAACAGTTTTAGATTTATAGAAAAGCTGTGAAGATTGTACAGAGAGTTCCCATGAACCCCACGCCCAGCTTCTGCTATTGTTAACATCTCACATTAATATGGCACATTCTTCACAACTACTGAACCAATATTGATAGACCGTTATTACTAAACTCCATCGTTTATCCAGATTTTCTCAGTTTTCCCCAATGTCCTCCTTCTGTTCCAGGATCCCATGCAGGACACCACATGACATTTGGTTGTCAAGTCTCCTTGGGCTCCTCTGCTCTGTGACACTGTCTCAAATTTCTCTTGTTTTTGATGACCTTGACAGTTTTGAAGAGTGCTGGTCAGACATCTTGTAGAATATCCCTCCATTTGGGTTTGTCTGATGTTTTTCTCCTGGTTAGACTGGGGTTGTGGGTTTTTGAGAAGCAGACCACAGAGTAAGGTGCCATTAATATCACGTGGTATCAGGGTGCACACTGTCAACATGACTCACCACTGATCATGATGACCTTGATCCCCTGCTGAGGTCCTGTTTGCTGGGTGTCGTCCCTATGGAGTCACTCTTTCCCCCCTTTCCACACTGTATTTCTTGGAAGGAAGTCCCTACACACAGTTAAGACCTGGGAAGATATGTCCGCCTCCTTGAGGGAACAGTAGACTGATATTTTTATTTATTATATTTAATGTATAATGCTTTCAGATCAAAAAGCAAAATAAAACATTGGGATGTATATCACATTTTTGATGCTCCTAATGCAGTGTTTACAATGCCTGTTTACAATTCCTTGTTGGATGAACACAGGATTGGGATCTATGTCCCACCTCCAAAGCCTGAGGACAGTCGCAATACACGGTGACATGCGCGTATGGACTTGAAGAACCACAGATGCTCAGGGTTAGAAGGTCCTTAGAGGTTGTCAGGTCATCCCTCTCTGACCCAGAAGTGGTCAGAGCATACTGAGCAGCTCCAGACCAGCCAGGGTCTTCACCGGGCAGCTGAGAAGTCCTGCTGGTAGAGACCAAAGAGCCAGGGCAGGTTCTGCTCAACTCTCAACCCTGCGTACACCACTTTCTTCTCCCTGTGTCTCAGTTTCTCTTCTCTCAAAGTAGGGTAAAAATACCCCTTGTAAAGCTGAAGGGAGACCTAAAGGAGAGTGGATAAGAAAACTATTTGCAGAGCACTCTGAATATGTTATCAACATTATATATTGATTATAATACAAATATACTTATATTCATTCTAGTTTTTTTCTAGAGCAGTAGTATCCAATAGAATGCGATGCAAGCAGCATACGTAATTTTTAATTGCTCAGTAGTCACATTAAAAATATGAAAAAAATGAACTTAATTTTAATTATATTTAATCAAATATATCCAAAATATTTTCATTTCCACATGTAATCACTATAAAATAATACATATAAATATAAAATTTTGTATTCTTTTTTTCCTACAAATCTTCAAAATCCAATGTGTGTTTGACACTTAGAGCTCATCTCACTCACACAAGCCCCACTTCCAGTGCTCAGTAGCCGCATCCGTCTAGTGGCCGCCATGCTGCATGGTTCAGTTCTAGAGCCTGTAAAGCTTCATGATTATTCTACCACCATTTGAAGCACATTACATACCACAAACCTTCCTGTTATTCAAGTCTTACAGGTAAGGAATCTGTGCTTCATAAAGCCTGTTTTCCCCAAAGCCACGTGAAGGCCTCAAATATCTAGATATCTCTGCCTCCCTTTCCTCTTTTCTCCACAACTCAATTCTTCTTAAAGGAAAACATCCCTAGTTCCCTCCACAGTTCTTAGAGGAAGTGATAGTTATACTGAGACAAGAGGAGGGAGGAGATGGAAGGAGCATGGAGTGGGAAGACAGGCAGGAATTTAACCGTGGGAGAACCAAAGAGCGTGTGTGCAATCCCAGAGCAGGAGGAAGTAAGGAAGGCCAAGGCCACCAAGAAGACTTCGTGGAGCATCACGTGCTGCAGGAGACACCAGGGAGACAGAAAGCGGCAGCAGGCTGAAAGATTGTCCTGTGTGGTCCGGTCCACACAGCGGGAGCCATTCCAACCTTTGGCAGGAGGTGGTCAGAGCAGGTTTGCATTTTAGGTGGATCTCGCCAGCTGTGGTATGAAGAGTGAGCGAGCAGTCAGAGCTGAGGCTACGGGAGACGGGCTGGAAAGAGCGGAAGGCAGTGATAACCCAGTAGGGCAGTGGTGGGGATTTAATCCATCCAACCATATGCCATGAGAGCCTCAGGCGAATGGTGGGCTGCTCTCTACTGACCAAAAGAGTGAAAATAATCATTGTAGCACACCTAGTAATTTCTTGTTTACATATAGAGAAGGATTAAATAAATAACAAATGAGCAAGATTATTCTTGATGCCCTTTATGATATGAAGTAGTCTAAGGTTAATTCATTTTAAATGGAGACGTCAATTGTGGAAATTGAAGACTACGGACTTATTTGAAAGGTCACTTGGCATTTTTTCCAGCATGGTCCAGACTCCAGCTCCAGACATTCAAGGCCATCTCTCTGATCCCACCCGTCCTCTCCAGACTTACTATTCACAATTCTGTAACACACGCCCGCCATCCCATTCACCCCAGCCTCCTGCAGGTGCTCACACAAGCTATGCTACCCTGGCTGGAATGCTCCCACTCAACCTTCAAGACTTAGAGAAGCTCCTCCATGAAGGCAACAGAGAGCCCCCTTTCTCTGATCTCAGACTGCACGTAGAGGCAAGCCCATGTGCTTCCCTCTCCTTACTCTCTATCAGTCTCACAGATATGAGACATGGTTCTCTAAATAGATGGTACAAATTTGGAGGCAAGCCCTTTTAAAAAAATTTCTTCAATCCCTAAGTGTCTAAAAATGAAGACGTGTATGCAAATGAGGGTAAAGATCTTTCTAGTCCAGATGAGGAGCAATTGCTTTCATCCATCGAAGACCATTTGAAGAAATCTTCCTACATAAGGAGCACTTCAGAATTCCTGTGCATTGATGTGGCAGGTATTGCAAGTTGCCTACCCCTTATGAACATTCTACATTCTCCTAATTAACAGAACTGCAATTTCATTTCAAATGGCAATGCACACAGCAAAAAGCACCCACTTTTCCAGATTTTTCTCTTCTGTAGATGGGGCTGCCATGTGGTACTGTCCACATAAGATATATGACCAGAAATCTTCTGAGGTGTTCTGAAAGGCTTTGACTTTCTTGATAAAGGTGCTCTCCCCCTTTCTCTCTCCTCTCCTCAGAATGAAGAAGTGATATCTGGAGGTGAAACAGCCATTCTGTGACCTGGACACAGCAAGTGTGAAGATAAAAGCCAATGCTCAAAGGATAGTGGAGTGCAGAGTCAGACAAGCGACTTGGTCCCTGATTGCATCATAAGGCTGCTGCCCAGGTCCTGGTGGGTCCATCCCAGACCTCTTGATATGTGATCCAGGAAAAGTCCTACTTGTCTAAGTCACCGTGGTGAAGACTTCTTAACTTTCAGGCAGAGAAAACCCTAACTTCATTATGGGAAACGGACTCGTCTGGACCCTCCTCCATGTCCCACTTCCAGCAACACTAGGATGACCAACACTTCCTGTGATCAGATCCTGTTAACTGTGTTGATATTGTTATTAACTTCTCTTCTGTGAGCATTTTCCCATTGATTTGGAGTACCTAAATTTCCAATAAAATCCCAGGAATCATTTTTATTATTTCTAAGGTGTTACAAATCTTGTTAACTTAACCTCAATGAATTATGTCTTCTCACTTTCCTTTCAAACTCTATTTCTCACTTTGCTGTGACATTCTCCCTTTTATAGAACACAGAGGGTAGCACTCAGCTCAGATTAGAACAGCAAGGTCATAGCTGAGAGTCAGCTACCAAGGCCTTAAGTCTGTTCTTCTATTGCAGGAGAAATGACTCCCACATTATCCACAGCTGATCAAGTTCACAACTCTCAGCGTCAATGCATCGATTGAGACCAACATATCTGAAAATCACATAGCAATCTCTTTTCCCTCCTTTCTGTCCCATAATTGTTATGCAGGTAAATGCACCTTGCAAACACTATGAGAGGACCATTGAATGGTGAAACTTCTGCCATCAAATATTCTGCTTAATTCTGGAATGAAATGAAGATCTGGGCTACACAGAGTGTAAGCCAAATGGCTGCACTTCCCTAGATGACTGTCCTATCTTAATGCCCATGGTTTATCTTGAGCAGCATCTAGCATCCCCACTTGCTCAGGTTTTGGGCCAGGGGTTATTCCAGGAAACAAAGATTAAAATGTTCTCCTCTTTCCTTCTTGGATTGTTTGCATTAATAAGCCTGTTTACAAGCTCTTTAAGGATGAACAGACTATGTATTGAAGGTCTTTACCAGAAGATCTCTGCACGTCTCCTTAAGGCGATGTGATTAAGCTATGGTGGACCACCTCAATTCTCATGAAAAATTTCCACTGGATACCCTCAAACACTTCGCGGGTGTTTGTAAAGGTTGGGGTGTCAATGTTGATTAGCTACCTGTAGATTTAGCTAATAGTAGTTTTCCTTCACCAAAAGGACACCATCCAACTAAACCCAATAATATGGAGGATTTTTCACGTGGGCAGTTTGCTGAGACTTGGCAAATTGCAGTTGTATTAAGAGTTGGTTGTTTCTAAGGTTTAACGTTAGAACTTAGTCTTCCTCTTGTTTTTTTTTTTTTTTTTTTTTTGATCTTTTCTACCCCAGTGTAAAACAATCTTTTCACTGTGAAAGTAATCAAACTAGATATCTTCAAAATCTTAATAGGCAAAGTGGATTGGCATCAATTCATCTTCATGGAGTTTGGGACAAATTGATCAATTTTCTTTCTAAATAATTACCTTTTGAATGTTGACTTTACCTTACTAAGATTAGCACATTGAAAAACTTGTATACCAAAGTAGCAACATTTCTTTAGGTAAGTCCTAACCATTTCTGAAACGTGATGAAGACTGACTGATCCCTTTGTTCATAAACTTAAAAAAACAAGAAAGAAAGTAAAACAATTGTAAAATTTCTGTCTTAGCACACACATCTGCAGTTGGGGAGCAAACCTCCATGACTGACAGTAAGCACGAACGACTGAAGCAGGCTTTATGGCCCCCGACAGCGTCTTTGGGACAAGAAATGTAAGCTGCTACAAGTGTGTTACCGGTCATGGCATCTCGTCTGACCTCAAATATCTTCTCATCAATATGAAATTGTTTAAATTAGAATCATTTGTTTATTTAAATATGTCTATTACATACTAAGTCCTATTGGGAATGAAAGATGCATAACACAGAGTTCTTTCCCTCTAGAAGTTTCTAGGTAGCAAGGGGGAGAAACCGGAGTGCAATCAGCAAAATGTAAGTCAGTGTGTGAGAAGTACTACTAGAAAACCACAAACACACATCAAGAGGAGAAAGTGCACTTCAGCTATGATGAAAGCATCTATGCAAAAATCTCCACGTCAGCCCATATTTACTGATGTGGCGCAGTGACTATTATGGTTAGGATAAACGATAAACAATTTTAAATATCATCCAGCTCACAAATGTTCTATCGATTTGCTAAAATTGCATGGCAATGATCCCACTTGCCAGCTCTTCTACAACTTCCCAGATTGCCAAGTTATGAAACACCATAATCACATACAGTGTTTCCTTGAAAGAGGTATCTAGGCCTCTTCTTATGAAATCAGCGACTATAATTAGTGGTGGTCTAATCCTTCAACTGCCATATCTTTTTTCTTTTTTTTCTTTTTTTGAGGGGTATTTATTATAATAGGTTCTTGTCAATTGACATAATGTGTGAAATGTGAATATAAACATTGTTTCTTCTTTGTGAAAACAGAACTTACGAGTTCAAGCTATGTCTTCACAAGCTATTAGCTTTTCCTCCTTGGAAAGTTGCTTCTTCTCTCTTAACCTTTGTTTCTTCATCTGTAAAATGGAAATAATATCTAACTCAAATGTTTATTGTAAGTAAATAAAGTAAAATAAAAAAAATAAAAATCACTCAAAATCCCATGACCAAAGATTTTTGCAGTTATCGATAACATCATATCTTCCTTTTTCTCTCCATGAACACACACATATATACATTTGTTTCTTTTTACGAAATATAAGTATGTTATATGGCAACCTGTTCCCCCCTCCCATTTCAGAGGACATTGTGAATATTTATCCATTTAGGTATATAATCTTCCTTCTCAGTTTTTCACTAGCACTATTTATACAGGTGGAATAGCTGTATCAAATCATAACCAAAGTTCACATTTTTAATACTTTTACAAATTGTTTTCTACTAAGGATTGTAGCAGTTGACAATCCCACCAGAAAGGTTTAGGAGTACTGATTTTCTCACACTATTACCAGTACTATATTATCAATTTTTAATCTCTTCCTTGTTATTGATTACTAAAAAAGCCGTTTATATTTATATTTATTTTTTGTCCATTTATATTTATTGACCATGTATATTTATTCTTTGGTGAACTGACAATGTTCGTTGTTTACTACGCAAAATACCTCGCAATCTCTCAGTCACTGATGGCTTTAGTTCTGCCATCATTGCTGACGTTTGGATGTCATCTTCTCCATTCCCACTCTTGTTACTGAGATACTTCTGTGTCCGTGTGGTTGATCCTTCTGATATCTGGGCCTCTCAGTTCTTCTACATCCTCTTCACCAGCTACTCGTTCTTCCCCTCCCTCTGCTGCAATCCCCATGGTCGTATGCTTCGATCAACATCACCAATAATTGTGCCATCTCTGAATACTTCTACTTCCCAGCTCACTTTCTAGATTTCTAGATTCTTTCTAGAATCATTCTGCAGCATTTTTCTTACTGCTCAATTCCATGAGTATTTCATGAAGCAAGTGTCAGGGGACTGCCAAGCAAACATGATTTCAAATCCAAAGTCCCTAAACTAAACTAATGTAGTTTCTTAATGTTAAAATGAGTGTGGAAATTCCATCCCTATTGAGAACTGGACATCTCTATTATGGAACAACTTGGTCATTACACCCAAAGCTGTCTGGGCAAAAATGTCTGCTTTCCAAATTTAAGTCGTGCATTTTCTTTGCTACGTGGTTCTCCAAAAGTAGAAAACGTTGGGGTCCCATTAGCCTTCATTGAAAATTGGATATTTTTTTCTTTTGTCTATACGTCTGCAAAACAGGCTCTTGGGAATAGGATTCCTTTGTCCATTTAACTGGTCTTGATGAGATAGGAAGTTGTATCTGATTCCCTCTTCCTACTCCACGGCCAGTGTGCAATGGTGGTGCCATTAATGTCTGAAAATTGCTCGTCCGTCCGTGGGGAATGACATGATGAGCCCTGTGGAGCTTCACTTCTCTTCCAACTCTCAGTGATTCCACATCTTTTTCAAATCAAATCAAATTAGCACATCCAATGTTTTAATACCCTTACTCATTTTCATCCTTGTATTTTTTTAAAGGGCTTATTAATCTAATAACCAATTACCATTGTAAGGGCTCCATGAGTCTATTGACCCACTACCATTTTAGAATTACGAAGCACAAGTTAGTCTCAATTTGGTAACTGTGACGAATTAGTAGGTCACTATTCCAGGCACCATTAGAAATTATAAAATATTTGAAGTGTCTTTCTCTATATTCAAAATACTAAAATGGAGTTAGGAGCTAAGACAAACATGTAAAGATCTATAAAAGTTGAAATTGACATGGAATAATTACAAATGTATATGTATATTTGCATGTATATGTACGTATATCATCGATGTTGATATATATTTATATGTGTGTAGATGAATATGTATGACAGCCACACACATACTTAGAAGCTTATTAGGTGTGTGTCGGTGTGTGTGTGTCTGTGTGACATGAGTTACTAATGTGAATGTAGTGAATGAGTTTAAATAACACACCAACGAGAATTTTTGGCTCACATTCTGTATAATTAAACTAAAGTATGTTTCTGAATTCATGTAGGGTTTTCCAGAGAAAGATATTAAAAGGAAATATAATGTAATAACAATATACATTCAGAGAGTTCAAATCTTGTGTTAATTTTTGAAAGATTTTATATTTAATTTATATTCTTCACTCTGCTCTGGAAAATTTTTACATTATTTTATTAAGAAAAGACAAGAAAACACTAAATGAGGATTTATTGTGTGATCTTGGAAACTGCAATTTTCCTTTTTGAAATACCACACAAGATTCAGCTGGATGTCAAGACTTTCTTCTTTTGTTCCCAAGTCGATATAAATAAGAACAGAATGATACAGGTGGATCCAGCTTTGCATCTTCAGTTATCCACGTGGCCCAGGTACAGGAGATCCAGGCCCCCAATTTGCCTTCGTGTGGGGCTTATTCAAAATGGAATGGAATGTGCTCATAACACCACGGGCTTGCAAATTCTCCTGGTCCAGGGTGGCTCCCCGCCAATGAGCAATGAATGACCTCACAACCTGGCAAGAATGGCTGCAAGCCCGTGGCAGCAGGGGACACACAAACGAGTCCCTGTGCTCTCAGGTCCTCCCATCAACATCCCTTCCTCTCTCAGGGACGGGCACTTTACTGTGAAGTGATCAATCACAACGATTTTGACCTCTGGGTTTATGCTAGACTCTTCCCATCATGAGATGTTCATTTTCTTCCAAAGAAATGCTCAGTGCCTCCATCAGTGATACATTTATGAGACAAAAATAAAAAAAGATAGTTCTTAAAGCACAGAGTGTCTAGGAGGCGGGCTTGGTGAGGGCTCCTCCGAGACACGCAGCTCTAGCAGGGGGAGGGCTCTAAGTGGACGTCCCCCACCTCACTGGGGAAATCTGGGAGCTAAATGAAAACCACTCATTCACACATTTATCTGAGGATTGCATATATTTAACTCTCAGGGCACCTTTTCCATTGAAATTTAAACTACAACTGGAAGATAAGATCTTTTACGTTGAACTAGAGAATTATTGATGACAGAATAATAATGAAAAAGCACTTCTGCTCTTTAATTGTTGAAATAAAACACCCCACCTTCTGTACATTTAGTACATTTCCATGAGACTTACCTACTATAGAAAAACTTAATGTTAAATGGCAAAGTTGTTCCTGTTGTCTTGAAGAGGTCGAAGGTCAAAGAGGAGGCTATCTGGAGCGTGGGCCATGATTCAAGGTAGTTTTAAATGGGTTTGATAAAGGCTTGTAAAAAAGCCAAAAGAGATGCTGCAATTTTAATGCTAAGTGGCTTTGCATTGGAAAAATGCCCAAGGGCCATGTCTAGCACGGTCACTTACTAATGAGTGACGGGGGTATCGACGGGGACGGAGTGCAGAGCGGCTTTGTCACTGGGACACTCGGCTAGTGTGTGATCAGCCTTAAGCGGCACCACTGGAGAAGCGGTGTGCAACCAGGGGCCGTGCCCAGCCCTCCCTTAGCACGTGCGGCGGGACTCCAGGGCCCTGGAAACCACTCCATCAGCTCCCCGGGGACAGGCAGAAGGCCGCCTTCCCAAGCTTGAAGGGACAGAGCATGTTGAAGAGGTTTCACTAGTTCTTCATTTCAACACTCTGCTCTGAGGTCATTCCAAAATAAACAAAATATTCCCGAGTACCCCTGTGTGCCAGGGGCCATGAAGCCTGGAAATACAGAGGGACCAGGAAGTGCTCCACTGGGAGAGGCTCATGGCCTTCGTGAACACGCTGAGGGACACCACGGAGGGCACCCAGTCCTCCAGCCACCGAGCCTGTGACCGCAGGGTCAGTTAAAATTCCTTGTCCTCCAGCAGAGATATCCGAAGGCCTTTCACTGGTCCCTGCAAACCTGTCCTCTCTCCAGCGGAGCAGGTCCCTCCCCAGAAACAGCTGCCTGGGGAGCATCTCACCCATGCCCCACGGACACGGAGTCCTAGTAGGGTGTAATCTAATTAAGCCTTTCCTGCAACAGTAAATAAAAGGAATAATGAAGAAATATGCCAAGGCCTTGTTGTTGGGGTTTATTTGCTTATATCAGAAATAGTAACCCAGAAAGAACAAACAGAACCTCAGGGGGAAACGGATCTGGTTTTCTCTACTCAAGAGTAATAATGGAACATTAAAATAAAAAAAGAGAGAGAGAGGGAAAAAACACACAGGCCATTTTTCTGAGATGACCGTAGGAAGGGGAGCTGAGACAAGTGGACAGCGTTCACTCGGAGAGGAGGCCCAGGCCGAGCCTCCATGGGCCACCAAGGGCCATCAGCTTCTGCACAGCGAACTCTGTGACCAGCTCCCCAGCACTCAGGGGCCTGTGTTCTGAGCCAAGATTAGCATCAGGAAGAGGCCATTTTTAATTGATCAGCTAATGTTCATAAAGTGCTTTGAAGACAAAGAGAACTATATACATGCTTACTAATATTAGTTACTGTTATTAATAAGTTAATATGTTTTTTAAATGTGTGGTTAAGTGCACTGCAGTGCTTTCTCCCTGGTGACTTTGCAGAGAAAGCAAAATAGCAATGAAACTCCCCAGCACTGGATTCTCACCTCCTGACTACTGTCCTCTTCCGTCTCCCAGGGACGCCTGACCCAGAGCGATGCCTCAGCGGGGTCGCCCTCGTCTTACACTTGGGGACTGAGTTTGCCAAGAGTGAGAACCTGGGCCATATGAGCCTGTGGCAACTTGGTTTGGATATTTGTTTCTGATTTATTGTTTTAATTGTTAAGAAGTTTCCTCTGATTAAATCTGCCTCATCCTTAACAACAGCTTGCCCCCAGACCTTCTTATTCCATTGTAAAGAAATTATTCTAACATTTTCTATTCTTTGAACACAATGACAGGCCATCCCCCTCATCGTGCATTCAGTAAGCGCTGACTTTGTACCTCATGTGTGCACCACAATTCCAGGGAGTTTGGTGGTCTCATTTCCTGATATTTGAATCCAGGTATGAGCTGACACCCACCAGCAATGACACCTTCAAATTGTACCCATACCTCCTTCATCAGACCTGTCCAGATCTTTCTAGCTAGAAATCGTCTTACCCTTCCATGGTTTTTTGCAGACTTTTCTGTAAACTATTTTATGTCGCTTGTAACTTTTGACTTAAATTATTGTCGACATTCATGGTTTATCTCCTTAGGGCAAAGGCTGTGTCTTGGTCATTAGTTTATCATAAAATACCTTATAGGTAGTAGGGTCTCAATGAATATTTAATAACTAATTTCAGAAGTTAGGCTGCATTTATCCTGAAGAACTAGTAGAAAGATTTTTGAATCTTAAAAGTAACAGCTAGAAAATCTGTAGCATCCCCAAGTGGGAATACTATTCTAGATTAGTATTTCCCCTCTGTTTATTCCCCATGATGCAAATGACATGTCAATATAAGAAATTTTGTATTACTGAAAGAATTAAAGGAGACTTTTGGTGAAATGGCAGACTAAGATGATATAAGGTGCTCGGCTCCAAACACACAAAAATGCTGAGCGAAATATAGAAATTAAAAAAAAAAAAAATCAGGGGGCTGGCCCGGTGGCGTAGTGATTAAGTTCGCGCTTCCCATTTTGGCGGCCCAGGGTTTGTGGGTTCGGATTCTGGATGTGGACATACGCACTGCTCATCAAGTCGTGCTGTGGTGGCGTCCCACATACAAAATAGAGGAAGATGGGCACAGATGGTAGCTCAGAGCCAATCTTCCTCAGCAAAAGGTGGAGGATTGGCAACAGACATTAGCTCAGGGCTGATCTTCCTCACCAAAAAAATTTTTTAAAAATCATACCATACCTTGGGGAAAAGAGAAATCTGCAGGATTCGGACATGAAGAAAGAAGTTGAGGATAGGATGGGAAGTAGAGAAGACTCTAAAACAACATCCAGGGCTGTTGTTCATGGGGTCTCTGGCAGGGGAAGCGGTGCCTTCTGCTGCTGCAGCCCAGAACCTTGGAGAGGGCCCAGGCAGGGGCGAGATGGGACAAGCCAAACTTTACCAGCCAGCGCTGGGAAGCAGCAAGGAAGCTTGCCACCTGGCCAGAACTTGGAATGGAAGGGGAAAGTCATCTGGGAGAAATCAAAACTCTCAGAGTAGTGTTTGGCTTTGCACGTGCACAGACAGAACTCTGAACCAAGAAATTACCATATTTGGGCCAGGACCACTGAAGCCCTAAGGGGCCCAGCATGAGCAGAAAAACAAAACAAAACAAAAGCTGGGGGTAAATGAGACAACCACAGAACAAACAACCCCCTCGGAAGACAAACTCACAACAAAAAATTTCAAACCATGTGATGAAATGAAGCAGCACGAGGAAGAGTCAGCAGATTCAATCACAGAAGAATGAGGGCTGTGCAAGAACCAGAAATAATGCAGCCAAATGAACAAATAGGAAATAGCGTTGAGGCTCAAGATGGTTATAGAGATTTAAAAAAAAAGAAACCATAATAAAAAATAGCATGATATTAAAAAATAGGCAGAAGCTTAATTCCCCCTCCCCCACTTCACGCTTGAGTGTGGGCTACCCTTGGTGACTTGCTTCTCAAGGGTCCTGTAAGAAGGGGAAGGAACTTCACAGCGGAGAAAATCTGGCCGGCACCACCGTGGCCCAGTGATCAAGGCTAACATCATCAATAACAAGTGATATTGATAGGATGTACCTTGACACGAGGGAGTGAAAATGGCACTTTACTGCCCCCAAACCCATAACCCTGGTTTAATCACGAGAATAATATCAGACAAATCCCAACTGAGGGACATCCTATAAAACTCCTCACCTTCCTCCTCAAACTGCAAAGGTCATCAAAAACGAGGAAAGTTTGAGAAACCCTCACATCCAAGAGGAGCCTAAGGACATACAATGATTCAGTGCAATGTGATGTCCTGGATGGGATCTTGGAACAGAAAAAGGACTTTAGGAAAAACTAGTGAAATCCAAATAAAGTGTGGAGTCTAGTTAACGTGGAGTCGAGTTGGTACATTTAGCAATGCACCAACACTGGTTTCCAGCTGTGACAAATGTACCATGATAACGGAAGACACAACAACAGGGAGAAGAGGACTCCGCACTGTCTTTGTAACTTTTCTGTCAAACTGAATCTATCCTAAAAAAAATGATTAAAAAAAGAAAAAGAGTAGGCAACTCTGACAGCCACCAAATCGACCTTCTGAAAAGATTACCCGTAAAACAAATACAACTGCGGAGTGAAAATTTCTTAACAACATGATAGCTGCCAGAGCAATTGAATGATACATTTGAAGCACTAAGGGAAAATAACAATGCAAAAATCTATATCCTTCCAAATAATCATGTGAATTTGAGCAAAAATAAGATCAATTGCAGACAAACAACCACCAAGAGACACTGCCATTTACAGACTCTCATTAGAGCTGCTTGTTCTAAAGGACACCCCTCAGGAAAAAGTAAAGTGAACTCAGAAGGAAGGAGTGAGTGCAAGAAGGAGCGTGAGTAAAGAAGTCAGGCAACTAAACAAGCATTTACTGCCAATAATAATCATGAATTTGGAAAGCGGTGGTTAAAAAAGGTATAACAAAATTAGTCAACAATAACAGAAAGCAAAGAAGAGGAGATCAGTGAAAAAGTTCTTTATGATCCTTGGATTGTTTAGGAAGAACACATAGATTTTGATCAAGTTTGGACTTCATTAAGTCAAGAGTGCTTGAAAAAATATCACACCAGTCACCAAAGAATTAGAAATACAATATTTAGCTTGAGAATTAGTATAATGAGGTTGTTGAGAACATGGCCCCTCAATTAGTCTTTACTAGCTATGCAACATTAGCCAAGTTACTTAATCCTTCTGCATCACAATTTTCTCATCTCCAAATGGAGATTTAATAATCACAGACACCTCGTAGCACCGTGGTGAAGGTTACACAAATTATGAAGTTCTTAGAACATAAAAAGCTCTAATCTAACATTACCTGTTGTTATTGCAAGCCCCAGTTTATTCCAAACCAGCATGGGATAAAGGAGATAGAAAGACGATGCAGTGAATCCAATAGGACACAGGAAAGGAAGGAAAAGGAAGCCAAGAAAGAGCCTGTTAAACAGAAAACATAAAACATGGTAACAGAAGTAAGTCCTAATATGTAACCGTTTAACAATAAATGTAAGTGGATTACATTCATACATTAAAAGATTCGGATTTTCAGATTGAATAATAAGAAAAATCCAGCTATAAGAGCTTTATGGAAACACCATTTATATGACACAAGAAGACTGACCATAAAGTATGGAAAAAACACCGAACTCAAGCTGGTGCAGCACCATCAATATTAGGAAAAACTGATTTTGGGGCAAAAATTTTTATTAGGAATAAAGAGATTTCTCCATAATTGTATTATTCAGGGCTCTCCATAGAAACAAGATGTGTATATCTAGAGAAAGAGATTTATTTTAAGAAACTGACTTACAAGATTATGGAGACTGTAAGTCCAAAATCTGCAGAGCTGGTGTCCCAGTCCCAGTTTGAGTGCAAAGGCTGGCAGCCCCCTATAGATCCAGGAAGATGGATCTGATGTCTAGTGCCAAGGCAGTCAGGCCAGAGTATTCTCTCTTACTCAGCGGAGGGTCAGCCTTTTGTTCTATATGGGTCCTCAACTGGTTGGATGAGGCCCACCCACATTACTGAGGGCAATCTGCTTTACTTAGTGTACTGATTTAAGTGTCACCCTCATCCAAAAATACCTTCAAAGAAACTCTCAGCATGTTTGACCAAATTTCTGAGAACCCCATGGTCCAGTCAAATTGAAACATAAAATTAACCATCACAGAGTCCCAAGGCAGTCTGCTGGTAAAATTCCCTCTTGCTCAGGGGAGGTCAGTCTTTGTTCTATTAAGGCCTTCAAGTGACTGGATGAGACCTACCTACCCACATTATGGAGGGTAATCTGCTTTACTCAAAGTCTACATATTTAAATGTTAATCTCATCCAAAAATCACCTTCACAGAAACATCAGGAATAATGTTTGACCAAATATCTGGGCACTGTGGCCCAGTCAAGTTGAAACATAAAATTAACCATCACAATAATAAGAGAAGCAATACACTAGGAAGATGAAGAAAGTCCTAAATTTATGTTCTGCTAAAAAAGTAACTGTAAAATCTACAAAGAAAAAAATTCAGAGTGCTGCAAGAAAAATTAAAGTGAAAAAACCCACAAAAATTGTGGGAGATTGTAGCACACCTTTTCAAGAAGCTGATATATCAAATATTGGTGAGAATTTGGTAGATTTAAATACCACCTTGAACACAATTGATCTAATAGGAATATGTAGAGCCCCATGCTCAGCATATAGAGAACACAAATCCTTTCCATGTGTACCTGAAACTCAAAAAAAAAAAAAATTGAGCACATATTCTGCTAAAAGAAAATTTTCCACTTAAATGTCATACAGACACATGATTTGGCCCTAAAACAATACAATTTGAAATTATTTACACATAGAGAACCAACCCTCCCTCCAAATTCACTGTATTTTTGGAAACTAATAAACACACATCCTAACACAAAATGAAAATGATTGATCCACTGCTTCTTTGTAAATCCATGGAACACAACCAGACCCCCTAGATTCATGGTATTACACATCTACATAGCTACATATCTACATAGATTTATGTTCAGCTTGTGAAATATTAGAGTCTGGAATAAAATTTTACCAATTTACACAGGTTGTAAGCTGTCAAAACCTAGAATTTTGACAACTGGTCCATATGTGTAGGTAATAAATTTCCATTGTCTATTGTTCCACCATATTTGAGAATGCTATTGAATACTGTCTAAGATTAAATCTCATTTTCAAACAAACTGGTTAAAGTCAATATTAACCACTCAGCCAACATCCACAGAGAATCTTTATGAAAAACAGACAAAGAAACTATCATAGATTGGAGCAGACTAGGGACACACGACAACTAAATGATGCAGGATATTGGTTGGGACTTGAACCAGATGAAGGACATTGGTGAGAAAACTGGCAAAATTTGAATAGTGTATATAGATGAGTTCAGAAAATTGTATTAATGTGAATCATCCCAGTTTCCATCATGGCACTGGGGTTTGTAAGCTGTTAAACGTTGGGGAAGTTAGGTGAAAGGTGTATAGGAACCAGGTGTATTGTTTTTTGCAACTTTTCTATAAGTTTGAGTCTAAAATTATATAAAACTAAAAAGGTTTTAAGTTAATCTTTATAATTCAAACTTCTCTTTTCCCAAGTCCTCCCAAATAAAATATCTCCTTCCTTTAATATTGGGGAAATTTCACAAAACTCAAAATGGGGAGAGAGAGAGCTGTTTACTATAATATTTCTACCTTTATGGCTACAAAGCCACAAAGACATGGTCATTGAATTCAGCAAAGCAAAATTAATCAATTCTGAAAATAAAGTGTGATCTTGGAAAAAGAGGAGTTATTTTTCCTGGTCTCTGAAAGTTGTATTCACTCTTTATCTGCCATAGACCATGTCTCCAAATCAATTTGAATAGCCCACTGTTAGTAACCACACACAGAGTCCAAAAGTATAAAGCAGATCAAAGCAGAGATGTTCTCATCAGGTAGAGGGAGGGTGGGGCTTGAGTTTCGTCTGTGCAGCCTTCCCACATGCCATTCCACCTGTACCCTAGAACCCTGAGGCATGGCTCCAGAACATCTGGAAGAGCTTGAAAGATACTACCATGGAATAGGGGAGATTTGATTAACACTCTACTAATGATGAGTACAACTGAACCCTAATAACGACATTAAGTTTACTACTTAACGGATCCCCTAGGGGCACTGTGTCTAGTGAAAGGATCAAATTACAGTTAGCACCCCTTGTTCACAGGGGATACGATCCAAGACCCCCAGTGGATGCCTGAAACTGGGGATAAAACCGAACCCTGTACACGGTATGTTTTTTCTTCTACATACATACCTATGATAAAGTTTAACTTATAAATCAGGCACAGTCAGAGATTAACAATAACTTCTCTTCGGCATATTCCAATTGCCAGCATCACCACTCTTGCACTTTGGGGCCATTATTAGGTAGAGTAAGGGTTACTCCAACACAAACACTGTGACACCGTGACAGTTGATCTGATGACAGTAGCCAAGATGGCTACTAAGTGACTAACGGGCGGGTGGCCTACACAGCACAAATCCTCTGGACGAGGGACGATTCACTTCCCACGTGGGAAGAAGAGGGACACTGCAAGATGTTCTCACTACTAAGAACAGCATGCGGCAATTTAAAACTTATCAATTGTTTATTTCTAGAATTTTCCTTTTAATATTTTCTGACCACAGTTGACCACAGGTAACTGAAACTACAGAAAGGAAAATTGTGGATAAAGGGGGACTACTGTATTCTCTCTCGTCTCTCCAAAGGAACAAGGTCTAAAAGCACACTCTTGTGTGAGAAACGCAGAAGTCAACCCTACACACATTCTCACTTGTCATTTGTGTGTCTTCCAGGCATTAAATAGTAACAGTGCATGTGTGTGAGTCCATGTGTGTGTGTACTTTCAATTACATCAGTCAAACATAGGAACCATATTTTGTGGGATTTTTTTTTTTTTGTATTAAAAGGGAGGGAGAGGGGGCTGGCCCGGTGGCGCAAGCAGTTAGGTGCGCGTGCTCTGCTGCAGCGGTCCGGGATTTGCTGGTTCAGATCACGGGCACGCACTGACGCAATGCTTGGCAAGCCATGCTGTGGTGGCATCCCGTATAAAGTGGAGGAAGATGGGCATGAATGTTAGCCCAGGGCCAGTCTTCCTCAGCAAAAAAAGAGGAGTATTGGCAGATGTTAGCACAGGGCTGATCTTCCTCACAAAAAAAATTAAAAAAGAAAAGAAAAAGGAGGGAGAGTCACGAAGCTCAGGATAAATACTCAAGAGAAGGCAGGCTCTGCAAGAATCAATCTCTGCTTTTACAGACTCCCAAATTACACTCTTCACGAGGGAGCCTCCAGCACCCTGTCAGTCATGATAAAGTGATCAGTCTGAGACTTATTATGAGTTTTCTTTTCATGTATTCAATGGAAAACGTCCCACAGGTGTGTTTATATTTCCAGAGATAGATGAAGATTAATTGTGTGCCCAGGTGCTGAAATGCATTGACATATTTTCTAAGATTTAAGTCTTGTTAAGTCTAATGCTTTAAAAAAATCAAGAAAAGACCGTCCAGAATTCTCACGTAGAGAAGGAATACAGTATCCTCAAGGACTAAAAGAAAAAGTAAACCAATCATCATGTAGGAAGTAGACATTCAACTTTCACCTTGAGGCCTAAGATTACATTTCTGGATACCTGGAAGGTCAAAAAGGAAGTCCTGTGAGGTTGAGAATATACTCGGTGACCTCCTCACCTTAGCCCCCCACCCATACTTGCTCCTGAAGCTTTACATCTGTCATGGCCTAAGACCCAAGAAGGAAAGTGTCAGCATTTAAATACAAGTGACTTCGACCAAAAAGAAAGTTAAGTGAAAATCCTTGGATCTTTTCTCTTACTGCGTTTGTTACTTTAGCCAGGATACATCTTCCCTTTACAGATGTCTACAGATTACGCGTGTGCGCGACAACATCATCTTACTTCTGGTAGCTCTCATAAAGCCTCGGAGGGGAGAGATGAGTGCACTGCTGTGTCCATTACTTGGGGGAGAGTCTAGGTGGTGACATTAGCGAGCAGGAGACATGGAGGCTGTGTGTGGTGGGAAGGCTCTTGTGGGACATCAAGAGTTAGCCCACTCCTGGTCCACAGGAAGAAGACATTTGAAATTAGCTGTTCAGCCTGTGGGGGCCCCAAAACAGGATGCTTACTCCCAGGGAATGCAAACAAACAGCCTTGGAAGAGCAGTAGACACCGATTTCTATCGATAAGAAAGGAGATCAACGTAGCTAGAATTCACTGCCCGGAGTGACACCGGCTGCTCCCACCAGATGTCCTGGGACACACGTAGCACAGGTTGTCCTGAGAGCAGACTGGGCTTCTGCAAGCAGAGGCTCCACAGCTCGTCAAATGGAATCCACACCACGTTATCTGGTATTTGTCAGCTAACCTTCACAAAATGGACAAGTGGCTGGAAAGTTTCAAGTAAAAGAACTTCAGGTTTGAAGTGATACAAATAGGCAGGCAGATTAAACATGAAGAAATAGCACAGGTGACCTTTCTCCTACTTCTATTATGAGCTTTTCTCAGCCAGAATAAAAGTGAAAGATTTAATTTCCACAATAGTGGGGAGATAATAAAGACAAGAATTACGTTTTCCCCCTTTACCTTATTCCTATCCGCTCAGGATGCTCATGTGAATGAGGACAGGAGGACTGGAGCAACAGCAGTCATTTTTCAACCATGAAGTATCAGCACAAAGAGAAAAATAAGCATGCTAAGGATGGCAGAAAAGAAAAAAGAGTCTAGGTCCTTAAAGACAACACAGAGCTGCTATTCCATCCTGTAAGATCTTCTTATTACATAGTTATTTAATATCTTCATGACTTTAGCCACTGTGAGTCAAGTTTTCTGTCGTTTGTGGCAAATGCATTCCAACTGATATAGTTTTATATTAACAAAATGGAAGAAAGCACTGCTTTTTGAAAGAAATCAGTGTTTGTAAATATTTGGAAAGGAACAGATGACTGTGTTTCCTTGATCTGTAATTTGTGGTTAAAAATGATATAAACAGGGGCTGACTCGGTGGCATAGTGGTCACGTTTGTGCATTCTGCTTCAGCGGCACAGGGTTCACAGGTGTGAATCCTGGATGCGGACCGATGCACCGCTCACCAAGCCACTCTGTGGCAGCATCCCACATACAAAATAGAGGAAGATGGGCACAGATGTCAGCTCAGAGCCAATCTTCCTCAGCAAAAAAACTAGTAATAATAAAATTGAAAAAAAAGAAGCTTAGCTGAAAGAAATTCTAAAAAAAAAAAACAAAAATGATGTGAATGTATTAGCCCTAAAAAAAACCTCACAGCTTCAAACTTTAGAAACTTTGAAAGAGAATCCTCTGATCTGCTTAAAAGTTTTTTCCCAAAAAATGGCTAAGAATGAGAATAGAAAACCCATCTTCTTATTTGTTTGCTGGTACATTTGATTGATAAAGGAAGAAGGAAGTTTAATAGCCAGAGTTCAACAAAATCATTTCCTAAAAGTTTAAGAACCAGATAGAATAGGTTTGAAAAACAAATATTATAACTTAATGAAGTAAAGCTCATGACGCATTTCTCCCCTTGGAATTATGTATCTTTGTGAAGAGTTCTTTATTTTTTAGTAATGACAGCTACTGAAACCAAGTACTAAAATAAACTGAACTTGTAAATGGACATTTAAATTGCTGTATTATAAAACTTAAACCAAAATTTTCAAAAATAATAAAGTGTTCATTGCTCTCACTATATTATTATTAATAATTTTATACTATTAGCATACGTATTTCTAAATTACTTAAAATATTGTTTTTAAATTTATCTCATATTCTAAATTTCTTTTTTGTGAATGTTTTATGATAGTACATGACTGATAATTGATTTATATATTGAGTTGATCTTCAAAAATTTTTACTGGGAAAGATCACAAGCCAACTTTGGAAATTATTGTGTTTTGTTTATCAGTGAGATTTGCCAGTTGGAAACTTGACTGCCTGATCCCACCCCCACCCTCCCCTGGCCGAAGAGACTTGATACACAAAGGGCTTCCTCTGCTCTCCTGTGCTCAGATTGGAGTCTTGAGGTTTTCTCTTTCTTCACTCTCCTGTTAGCATCCGAGGTGCATCACTTTAGGGACAGGAAAGAAACTTTAAGGATAGTGTTTTCCCTTTTCTCATTCATCATCTTTAAAAGCAATAACTATTTAAGGAACAATCGTGGTAGAATACATAGCAAGAGAAATTACCAAACCCTGGGATGAGGCTGGGATGGGAGGAAAGTTGTCTCACTTCATGTTAGCCAACTTCCCTTTGTAGAAGATAAAGGAAAACTAAAATTTCCACTTTCCAAAAAGTGATGATTCCCATCCCATAAGCAGAAAGGCATTTAGCTGAGGGAAGGAATCTATCGAGTTCCCCAAAAAGCCACAAGAAGTCGTGTGACTAAGAAAGGACTCAGATCGACATTCTTTCTGAAAAGATGGAAAATGTAGTCTTGGGTTTTCCTGGCAGGAGGAAAGGTATGAACAGAGAAAAGAAGGCTGAGATGGCTTTGCAAGTCACAGAAGGCAGCCTCCAGCAAGCCCATTCTCTCAAAGAAGAAGAAGGTCGCTGACCAGAGAGATTAACCGTCATATCCAAAACAGTGCCTCAGCGAGGGGAAGGGCTGGGGAGACACTGATGAGGGAAGATCAGCTACCCCCCTCTCTTCCTCTTAAACTCACTTCCGGATGGGAGCCGACTGTCAGAGGAGGTCCCATGAAAATGACTAGAAGTGCTCCTGGCAAATTCGTCCAATTTTCGGTTAACTCAATTATTAAAAAGGAAGTGGGTCACTCTCTTCCTCAAATTGACCTTTCTACCAGGAAGCCGGTTTAATTTTCTAATTGTTTTAAAATTGCTATAGTTTCATAAAATGAGCTGTGATTTCTTTATAAAAGCCCTAAGACAGGCGAAAGCAAAAAGTCAACTTTAAATATTTACTGGTTTGTCATTGAGCAGTTAAAAAACTGTTTCGACTTATTTTTGTCTACAGTATTTTCACCAATTGATATTGAGCAGCCGAGCTCTGTGATCCAGAGGAAACACGAGAAATCCAACTCCAAGTTCAAGTCTAACTTGAATGTCTGGGTTCTTGGGCAAGCCACTTAACCTCTGGGGCTGAAAAGAAAGGAAAATGCTGACCTACCTCACAGGCTAGTGGGAAGATTAACTAATTAACAATCGTTGAGTACTTTGAAACTATAAGGGGCTATGCGAATGCTAAGTATTATTATCGTTAATGTTTCACTTAAAATTAGAGCTTGCAGGGATAATAATTTTTGATGTAAGAACATAGTGAATATTCCAGAATGAATCCTTTATTTTAATATCATTTAAATCACGAAGGCAAATATGTAACTGAATATTTTGATGCTGTTGTGAAATAGATATAATAGTATCTTGTCATTTTATTTAAGGGAAGACTAGCTAATAAAAACCCTCTAGAAAAGAAGAGAAACATGTTTTAGGGTCTTTTTCAAGTCCAGAAAGCCTTGGGGACAACTCAATTCTAAACCACATAATTTCATTTGGATCGGTCAGATTCTATGCAAAAAAAAAAAAAAATTAACCTTTTATTAAAGACTTCCTTAAATGTAAGACCTGAAACCATAAAACTCTTAGAAGAAAACACAGGGAAAAAGCACCTTGACATTGGTCTTGGCAATGTTTTTTGGATATGACACCAAAAGCACACGCAACACAAGCAGAAATAAGCAAGTGGGACTACAGTAAACTAAAAAGCTTCTGCACAACAAAGAAAACAATCAACAAAGTGAAAAAGCAACCTATGGAATTGGAGAAAATACTTGTAAACCATATGTCTGACAAGAGGTTAATATCCAAAATATATAAAAATATTCAAATCATACAATTCAATGGACAAAAAAATAATCTAATTAAAAATTGGCAAAGAACCTGAACAGACACTTTTCCAAAAAACATTCAAATGGCCAACAAGTACATGAAAAGGTGCTCAACATCACTAATCATTAGGGAAATGCAAATCAAAACCAGAATGAGGTATCACCTCACAACCTGTTAGAATGGCTATCATCAAAAAGACAAGAGATAACAAGTGTTGGTGAGAGTGGGAAGAAAAGAGAACTCTTCTGCACTTCTGATGAGAGTGTTAATTGCTGCAGCCACTATGGAAAATGATATGGAAGATCCTCAAAAAATTAAAAATAGAATTACTATATGATCCAGCATTTCCACTTCTGGGTGTTTATCCGAAAGAAAAGAAATTACTATCTCAAAAACGTATCTGCACTCTCATGTTCACTGCAGTGTTATTAACAATAGCCAAGACATGGAAGCAACCTAAGTGTCCATTAATGGATGAATGGATAAAGAAAATGTGATTATGTCTATCTATCTATCTATCTATCGATCTATCTAATGGAATATTATTCAGCCATGAGAAAGAAGGAAATCCTGCTATTTGCAACCACATGGATGGACCTTGAGGGCAGTATGCTAAGTGAGGTAGTTCAGACAGAGAAAGACAAACACTGCATGATCTCACTTATACGTGGAATCTAAAAAAGCTGAACTCACAGAAACAGGGAGTAGAGTGGAGGTTGCCAGGGGGTTGGGGAAATGGGGAAACATTGGTCAAAGGGCACAAATTTTCAGCTATAAGATGAATAAGGTCCAGGCGTCTGTACTTTGTTGTACACTTGAAAGCAGCTATGAGAGTAAATCTTAAACGTTCTCACCACCACAAGATGGTAATTACATGAGGTGAAAGATGTGTTAACTGACTTTACTGTGGTGACCATTTCATAATATGTACGTGTAGCAAATCATCACATTATACACCTTAAACTTGCACAATGTTATATGTCAACTATATCTCAATAAAGCTGGAAAAAAACTAAAGCAAATAATAAGAGCCTTCCTATATAGTAACTGTCACTCTTATTGCCTCTTCAATATTCTAATGTTATTTTCTACACCATTTACTTATGAATTGGACTGTACTCCAAAAATATTTGTCAGACCTTGTACTCT